>NW_028227257.1:2110000-2342500 GCF_978045245.1 Mus caroli
GGCCCCTGTGCCAGCTGGTCTTTACAGCTAGCTGTACAGTGTGGCCAGGCCTCCTCCTGTCTCTAGCCTGTAGAGAACACCCTACAAGAGAATAGACTTGCTGGGCCACTTTTTGGCCATCTAGAGGCAGGGCGGCTGATACCTGTTACCTCTGGTTGGGGATATCTCTTCAAGTCACTCACAGTCTGTCATTTGAGTGGGCAAGGGCCACTCAAACTGTGAACAATGTATTGATGCCTCTGAAGCAGGCTCCACCAAGTGACTCTTGCAGGCCCGTGGCTAAGGGGCAGATTGTGTGCAAGCGGTGATATTTGATAGCCATTTCTGCCTCAAGCTTTCCCAGAGCCTGAGACTGGAAACTCCCCGTGGTCACCTAGAATTTAGGCATTACCACATCCGGTAGAGGCCCACTACTCTCCTTCTCTTGTTCCTAGTGACACACCCAGAGTAGCATGGACCCCAGTGCCCAGCATCCTGACCATATCTGGCCTCCATCTGGTCCAGTGTGTGAGGCTTTAATGCTGTGGCCGGCCATGGTGGAGCCCGCTTGGGGAAGCATTTCTATTCTCACCTAAGTACACTCACTTGAGCTGGCAGCTCAGTAATGGCTCTAAGTCTCTGACGGTAAATTGATGATGGAAATCTAAAACATTAATGTATTCTAATTGAATATTCTCCAATAAATTATCCGAGCACTTGCAGCAATTTGATTTTACTGTCATTTCATAAGGAACTCTCTGCTGTATCAATATAGCCACTAGGGCAGTCAAGAGAGGGAACATTTTCTGCGCAGACAAGGGACAGTGAGTACAAAGGCCCACTTAGTTCTTTCTCAGGACTGATTAAATCACAGAATACAGGGCAGCTGAGGTGGGGAACGCTGCTTTCACCGTCTCCCCGAGGCTGCAGCGGGGACAGCGGAACCAGGACACTGTAAATTATAGGGATGTTCCTGGGGGCTGTCCTGTCCTGTCTGTCCGGCTGCTCTTTCAGAATGACATCATCTCTTCCTCACCATGGGGCTAGGAAGGAACTTGTAGCAGGAGACATTTCTCATGGTGTGTGAAAAGGTACACACCATGAGAATGTCAGTTTCCCTGGGAAGGCTGCTTCCTTCCGGGCTGAGCTGTATCCCAGGGGAGTGCAATTTCAGCCATTTTTGCAGTGGGCCCCTCCTGCTGAGTGACAGTGACAGTCACAGTTCAGCTCTGTGGGGAAGGAAAAAACCCAGTACAGGCTTGCTCCGGGGACACTCTGGCTTACCCTTCATTCCATCTCCCGGAGGTCCAGTCTGCAGGTTCTGTCTGGGGGGAGAGATGCAGGCTACATTTCTGTCTACACTGCAGGTCCACCCTCCATCCTCCCTGACAGCCTGACATGGCCCCTTGGTCCTCACGCTGTGGTGACCCCAACCATAAGATTACTTTGTGGCTACTTCATAACTGTAATTTTGCTACTGTTATGAATTGTAATGTTAACATCTGACCTATGTAGAGTATCTGATATGTGGTGGTCTGGACCCACAGGTTGAGAACTGGCGCTCTCGAGATTCCTGCAATGCAAAGGTCGCCATACTTTCTGCCTTCTATAGGACAGGCAAGTGGTTCTTCCTAGTAATCTGTGTGAGTGTTAGTCCCTTAGTTATTCTCCTCCTTCGGACCAAACCCCTGACGGAAGCATCTATTTTGGCTCATGGTGTGAGAGGGGCCGCCGACCAGGGCAGGGAAGTAGTGAGGGGATTGTTGGTGTCTCTCCTTTTATTCAGATCAGATCCAGTGGGTGGTTCTGCCCACATGCAGGGTGGCTCTTCCCACCTCAGCTGGACCTCTATGAAAACACCTCAGAGACAGAGTCATGGTGGCCCTGGGTGTTTTTAGTCTAATTAAGTTGACAGCGGAGATTAACTATCCCAAGTCGACTAGACACACAAACACACCATTTTAAGCCACAACAGTCAGTGAGGTACAGATGACTTGAGCAGGGCCAGGAGAACCCCTGAGGTGACTGCTATCAAGTCCTATATCTTTATCTGTACTCTTCCTAGTGGCAACGGGCAGATCACAGGGGTGGGCGGGGTGACCACAGAGGTGGGAGGGCCTGGTCCTGACATCACCTGTTCACCTCATAAGACATCCATTCTGTCTGCAATGTTGGTCTGAGGGCATCCTATCCCTTTAGGAACTAAAGCTGTGCTGAGTCCTGAGAATTGATCAGCACCCCGAAGGGTGGTGATCACTCAGTGGGAACTCGGCTTGTTGGTAATCTAGAAAATAAGCAAGCTGGAAGCTACTTGATACCCACTATGTCTGGGGTTTAGAGCTGAGGCCTTAGTTCTAAGACAAGTTTCCTGAGAACAGTGGAATTGCAAAAGGTACTGAGGGAGACGAGTCAGACGCAGACAGGAAGAAGACTGCCCTATTTAAGATGGCTACTTCCTGCTCCTTCTGCTTGTCCAAGACAAAGACTTGGTGGCTTTTTCCTGCTGGAGGGAACTATTTGGTGGGATTTCAGACCTACTGTGGTGAGAACCAGGTTTCCCTTTCTTTGTCTAGATTATCCAGTCCCCTGCAGTAGCACAAAACAGTCAATTTTGAGCAGAAAGGGGAACTTGCTGCATCCCTAATCATGTAAAACTTTCCTCTCTGACAAACAAATTCAGGCACCATCTTTGGATCCCCTTTCCATTAGAGAATCTGTGTGCTTTGCTCATGCTTGTACGAGCATTATCTCCCCTTACAGGCCTTCCATGCTTTTTTTTTTTTTTTCTGCCTTTACAAAACAAAATGTCTATGTCTATCTATCTACCTATCCTGTATCTACCAACTTATTATCTCTATCTATCTCTCTCTCTCTCTCTCTCTCTCTCTCTCTCTCTCTATCTACTTACCTATTTATCTACTTACTAGCTATCATCTAACAACCATCCATCTATCTACCCATTTACCCATCATCTATCTATCTACCTACTTACTTATATCTATCCTTGTGTTTGCCCGAGTGAGTTTATGTGTAGCCCTTGTGTACAGGAGCCTGCAGAGATCAGGAGAGGGCATCCAATCCCACAGAACTGGAGTTACAGAAGATTGTGAGCCTCCGTGTGGGTGCTGGGAACTGAATCCTCTGCAAGCCATTGACTCATGGTGTTGACCATTGAGCTTTCTTTCTAGGTCCCTTCCTGCTTTTTTATTCCTAAATTGGCACGTGGGCATATGCGCCTACGCACATGTGCCCACATACCTGCACATTACAAACGTGAAAATAGAGAAGCAAACACTTGGCTTCTACCTGGTCAAGCTATTGTGGCCATCAGCGTCAGATCTGGTGACCTCTGAAGACCCCCACCAGTGCTACTTATGATCTCTCTGCTGAGACACTGCCTGCGCCACCTTCTGCAGGGCGCTGTCCCTGTATGGAGTGGTTTTGTGACAGCTTCCCCCAGTCTTGTCTGTAGCTATTTCCAGGGCTCACTTTCTAGCAGGGGCCCGTTTGCATGGCTTCTTGTCTTCTCAAATATCAGTTTCCAAAATTAAATGACTTGTCCCCCAAGAACACTGCGTTTCCTCCTCCTGTCTCCAGTCAATTTGTGCCGCCGCCACGGACAACCTCCCCAGTTAACAAATTCTGAATTTTTATTAGATTCAGCTGTGGAACAGACCTCTTGCTACAAGTCCTGTTTTATCCTCCCCTGAATCTTGCCAGCAGTCAAACTTCATGAGCACGTCAGAGTGGCGAGCGGCTTTTAAAGCTCATGCTGACATCCTGTTAGAAGCCGTCAACACTGCTGGAGACCTGGAGTCCAATTGGGAGGGACAAGCAGAGGCTGAGGGCCCGTGTTTCTGGACTGCCATGGAAGGGAGAGCTCTCTGCTTCCCCGCCAAATCTCCAAAAGGGAAAGGGGTGCCCCACACTCTCCAGGCCAGTGCTGGGATTCTAGACTAGGGGCCGTGTCCATTGTTTTCCACTGTCCCCCTGGGAGCTTTCCAGGGTGGCTCAGGGGCCCTCCTTTGCTGTGACGTCACCTGGGATAACTGACCTATAAAGAGAGGTTTATTTTGGTTTCTGATTTCGGAGGTCTCTGTCCAATAGGCTCTGTGATTTGTGCCAGTGGTGGCACAAAGTGCAGTATGCTAGAAGTTGTTCACTGATACCCTAGTGTGGTATGGACGATGCTGGTGTCACCTGTACACTGTAGCCTTCAAATGCCACCTCTTGAGTGCCTCTCCCTGCCTTCCGTTTCCTAAAGAGCCAATTTTCTTTCAATGATGCCAAACTAGGAACCCAGCCATCTACATAGGCGTCTGAGTGCACTTTACTAATCCACACCCCCCCCCCCAATCTGAGAAGCAAAGATGGCTGGGACTTATGGGTAATGTCTCCTCAGGACCACGGCCACTTCTCCTGTGCATGGAAGAGAGATGGCGGGCCAGCTCTGCAGGTGCAACCAGGGAGATCACGCCATACTTTGCTATCAGCCTGCACAGCCCAGCAGTCCAGTTGGCGAGAGTCACACTCCCCCGTGGCCCCACAGTGCTTCGCCACAGACCCGTGTGGCTCAGCTCATGCTTCATCACGGACTGGTGCGACTCAGCTCGTGTGGATCATCTCATACTGTGCACCTGCATGGCTCAACCTCCTGGCTGTTCTTGCCAGGCTTTCCTGTCCACACAGCGATCTGTCCCCTGTTGGGTAAAGTGAGCACTTATGAAGAGACACACTATTCCTTCCAAGGAAAAAGCCTGCAATTAACTGGGGTTTGGGAAGAACACTCTGCCTCTGCTTCCACCCACGTTCTCATTTAACATATTTTATCAGAATGAAATGCCTTAATGAGCACGGAACTGCAGCTAATCCCAGCTGAACCTCTGCGTGTGCCAGCTCCGCTGCCCGCCCATCAAGCTGCATTCATGCTCTGGTGTGGGCTCTTGGAGCACTGCCCTGGAACACCAACAGGAAACTCAGGGGCTTCCGGCTGATGAAGCACCAGAGTACATGCGGAGTAACTGTCTGCGCTCTGCGAGAGTCAGGAACAGAAACACGGTGTGGGTGCAGCTGTGTGAATGATGTGTGTGTGCATGGAGTGGGCTGGCATGCACATATATGTGTACAAGGTGGGCTTATGTATGCATGTGTCTGAAATGGCTGGTGTGTAGGGGCCATACATTATATATGTATAAGGTGTGCTTGTTTATATATATATATATATGTATATATATGTGTGTGTGTTGTGTAGGAAGTGGGAATGTATGCATTAATTAAGTTTCTGTATATGTGCATGTGTGCATATGTGAAGTGGGTTGCTATGTGTTCATGTATGCAGGTATGCATGCATGCATGTATGGGGTGGGGTGTGTATATGAGGTAGACTGCTGTGTACACAATCCAAACGTGGTTCCTTTATTCTCCTCACAGGTCTAGACACTCAGATTCCCAGCCTCATGAGCTGGTGCTGCCCGGCTTGCAGCTCCTGCTGCCTGCCGTTGTCTCCAGACAGACTTCCCCATGTTTAAGAGACCAGTAGCCTTCCCTAAAGGAAGGCTATGCACAGACAGCTCCTTCTGACATGCCGTGAGCTCAGAGAGGTCTCCAGTTGACAGTGGATCCAGGCTTCTGCTGTTTGGAAGAAAGTGGCCATCCCAGACCACTGACACATCCATGTGGGTCAGGCATTCCAAGCGTCTTGACTCCAGGCCCAGCAGAGGACAGCAGACAGCATCAGTCACCACTGCTCCTCCCCCACCCCAGTGGCCTAAAGGTAGCACTTTCAGGGGGCAGCTCTGCCCACAAAGGCCCCCTATAGTCTTGTTATGCTCTCCCTGTTGGTAGGTAGTAGGACAAAGATGGAGGGCTTAGGGAAACTGCAGTGTTTCTGAGCTCTGTCCCCATTCTGGAACACACCTTTGGTATGCAAGCAGACCAGAGCCCTCAACACTTGTCACTTACTGCCTAGGAGAGTGACTTAGAACAGACCTTCCTGGAGGTTGGGGACGAATCTGATTGGCAGCTGTCAATTAATGTTCTGCTTGCAACTTATTTACAAGAATAACCCCCTCCCCCACCCCTGCCGCAGCCACATGCTGCCTGGGCCCACTCAGTTCATACCTGTGTGCCAGAGAGCCCTTGAGATTTGGAAACTGGCCTATCTCAGAAAAGTGAGCCAGCTCTGAGTGACACAGACCCCCCCCTCCCCACCACACATACACCCTTGCCATCCCACACCATTTTCCTTTCCACCTGATGAGGCTCAGGAGAGTCTATAGCATTCTGGGGAATCTCTCAGACACTCTGCTGTTCCCATGGCCTCCCCTAGGCTCACAGGAGGCTCGGGTAGATGTTCTGGGCAGGCGCCATGTTCATGTTCATGTTTATAGCTACCTTCCACATGACACGCAATGCAATGTTGCAGTCATGGCTAGATGGAATGCCTTCCAAACAAATTGGTGAAAGACTTGGAGAAAACCCTCCGCCGTGAGAGCAAAAGTGATCACCAGAGGCAGCCACTGTCTGGGGAGGGCTGAGGCTTGTGTACAGCACTGTGGGAGCTGAGGCCCCACAGTGGAGTTTCCATCCTCCACAGCTACCTCTAGGCTCTGACACTGACTCACAGAGCAGTTCCAGGGGGTGTGTACACTCAGAAAAGCCTCATGACCCTTGTGGTGAGAGTGTGCACTGAGCCGGGGACATTCCCACCGAGTCTCCCTGGGTGTGTGTTGCGTGAACCAGAGTTTCTGCTGTAAAGCCCCTGTCACTCTTGGATAGATTAGGAAACCCGCTGGGGCTCATGATAGAGACACAAGATGCTGGAGACTATGGTGATACCCGCACACTAAATACACACCCTGGTCTGCTATGAAAGGCACACACAACACAAGAAGCCTGAGAATGTCTCCTTCTGCACACTCTGGCCACCCATGACCCTTGTAACACCTCAAAATCCTTATTTCCATAGGGATGTTCCACGATCATATCCTGGAGTTTCATCATGGTGACCATTGTCACAGGTGTGTAAGTGCCCCACAGGGAAAAACACAGACAGTCAGATCACAGACAGGTGTCAGGAGGCAAAGGGCACAACTAGAAATCACACAGGCTTCCACAGACAGGACAGCGGTACGCAAATAATCCCCAGAGGAGTCGCTATAACCAGAGAGGGCCTGTCAGCCTGGTGGAAGAGCATCACCTTGGATCTGTGATTTCCTGTCTCTTTACAAAGGTGCCTCCCACACCTTGAACCTGCCCTGGCTCTGGAGTGCCCAGAAGAGACATCTCCAGACCAGCCTTAAGAACAGCCGAGGCCCACTTACCCTGACAAGCTGCTGAGGGAAGGGTCCACGGGAGTTCTCGGGAACGTTGATGGGTGGGATGACCCAGTCACGCTTCTGTCTCCTCAGCCCACCAGAGCTCTGATGTTGAGGCCATGGCAGCAGTGTGTCATTTGGCGGCTGAGAGGGGTCTAGGGCCACTGTCTGCCCTTTCTGAGAGAGAAGAGTCAGAGAAGCCAGGTTAGGTTTTGTACAAAGACATCTGTTAGGAGGTTCTGTGTTCACCCTACTGGTGTTGAGCATGGAACCCTAAGCAACACGATTCAAAAGAAAACTCACAAAGGGAAACTAGCCCCTATATAAAGAGTTTTGGTAAGCTAATAATTTCTTTTATAACAAGAAGAGAGTATACATAGATTGTTCATACCCCAATAGGTGCTGAGCATTCACAACTTGCTATATCTTCCATGAATCAAAAATGTGAATTGGAGCAATTATACCCTTTCACTTGTCAATCTGACCAGATGAGGCATACTCATTCCCAACACGGACTGAGATATTTGTTAGTTGTGGGGTGGGGTGACTGAGGTATGGTATAGGTTTTGTGTAGCAGATTGAGCTCTGAGTGGGTTAAGAGACAAGTGGTGTGCCTCCTGTAGGGACTCTGTGGCATTGCAGGATCCCTTTGCTGAGTTCTGGGCATGCGTGAAGTCATGACAGTCAGAGTTCCTCCTCTGGCTTAGCGCTGCTCTTGTGGACAGACAGACTTAGAGTTGGCCATGTAGACAGCCAGCCTTGGAGTCAGCCCTGTGGACAGACACCTTTATATATTGTAGCCCCATCTGGCTTGGAACTCAGTTGAACCTACAAGGCCCTTGCCTCAGTCTCCCAAGTGCTGGCTCTCACTTCTGGGGCCCTGAACCTTGTGGAGTGGCATTCCCATTGCCTGAGTTCACCTGGGGTGTGCAGTGGGGTGGAGACGCTGCACATTTCCGTGAAGGAGGTGGACACCGAGGTTTGTCTCCCTGGCCCTGACTGTCTTTTAAATGTGCTGAGAGAGAACAGGGCTTGAGTTCCAGGCTGGCACCATTCCTGTGCCTATACACCAAGAGCCTTGTTAGAAACACTCGTTCCTCAGCCCCAGGCCAGCTCAGGTGTGTGTGGGGCATCTCTGTCTAGTGAGTTTTGGGGTAAAGGACATTACTGGTTTTCAGACATGTGTGCCCATTGCAAAGTTCATGAACCCCAGATGCCAGGCTCACCTGTCCCAGGTACCTACTCTGGAGGAAGGGATTGTTTCTTCAGCATTAGGCACAACTCCAAGCCTTATGAATGCTAAGCAAGGGACCTCACCCTGATCTCTGACTTTCTCCTTGTTTCCATCCCCATCTCTCTCTTCTCTCTCCTCTCTCTCTCTCTCTCTCTCTCTCTCTCTCTCTCTCTCTCTCTCTCTCTCTCCTTCCTTCCTTCCTTCCTTCCTTCCTTCTTATTTAATTTTAAGATAGAGACTCACTGTATAGCACAGCCAGGCTTTGGACTAATGATCTTCCTGCCTCTGCCCCCGGAATAGCTGGACTCACAAGCTTGTAGCCACCAGACTCCCGTAGACTGCCTGTTCTCACTCAGAGCACATCTACTGAGGTGGCCGGCCTCTGGGAGGGGATTCCGCTTGTCCCCAGTGCTTCTAGTGTGGTGAGGCAGAGCCCACCAGGCTGTCTCAGCCAGAGGAACCTCTTCAATGGCTGCTTCTGCTGAGGCGTCTAATTGCAGACTGGAAACTCCAAGCGCCTCTCACACATCCGCTTAAAAACCCGCCTTTATCTTCATTTGCTCAGAAAAGAGCTTGCACGGCGTTAATTTCCCAAGTGTTGTTTAAATAAATTGCACATATTTGCTACTGTTTTAAAGCTGTGAGACAAATGTAATAACAAAATCTGGTGAAAGTCAATGCCAGACCTGCGCAGGCTTCTGCCTTGGAAGAAGCACTCACCGCTCTGAGAGAAAATCGTCAAAGGCAATTAGCGGCCAGCCTGGCGGGAAAGGCATGTCCTCCCAAACACAGGAGCATCCAGGCCCTTTCCGAACATGGCACAGGAACGCGGATGCACAGATCTGCTTGTTTTGAATGATGCTTCCACTTCCCCTCAGCCATTCTCCCTAACAGCGGACACCAGCTGATTCTCTTCTCTGTGTTTCTGAGTGATGGTGACTGTGCAGCGGGTAAGGGGAGGTGAGCTTCACCGCTGTTTCTAAGCATTGCAGAGTACATCCATATCTGTGTGGCACTCCGCATGTGTGCGTGTGACTGGCACACACACAGAGGGAGAGATGTGTACACGTGAACACATGCCTGGACTTCTCTGTGGTCTGCTCCTTGCTGGGTTTCTGCATCTCAGTGTCTTGAGAGTCTCTGGACATGCTGCCAATATTTTCTTCCTCCTCTCCTCCTCCTCCTCCTCCTCCTCCTCCTCCTCCTCCTTCTTCTTCTTCTTCTTCTTCTTCTTCTCTCTCTCTCTCTCTCTCCTCCCCCCCTCTTGCTCTCACTCTCTCACTCTCTCGCTCTTGCTCTCGCTCTCCCTCTTGCTCTGGCTCAGCTGCTGAGAGCCTTGCTTGCACCCTTTGTGGCTGCTGCCTGGGCATTGCATATACAGCTTCAAGAGGAAAAAGCCTCACCATGCCCCTTGCTGCTGGACCTTAGGGTAGCTGCCCAGAAGGTGGGCAGGTGATGGAAGGAGAAAAATCTGGCCTGTAGCATCCCAGAACCTGGGTCTGTTTTCCCCTAAAGCAGTGGTTCTCAACCCGCCAGGGGTTGTAGGTCAGATATTCTACATATCAGATATTTACATTATAATTCATATCAGTAGCAACATTACAGTTATGAAGTAGCAATGAAATAATTCTATGGTTGGGGGACACCACAACATGAAGAAGTGTTTTAAAGGGTTGGCAGCATTAGAAAAGCTGAGAATCACTGCACTAGTTACAGCTGGCCCTGCCCTATCTGCCTTAGGTGAGTCTGTGAGGAGTTCACTTTAATTGGAACCCTCTCCTCACTCCTTAATCCCAGGTTCTAGGATCCATCTGTGCTTTGGGCTGACTTAAGGCAGTAGATTATAAGGATCCAGGCCAGCCTAGGACCACGTGTCTACAAAGCACCAGCTGTTCAGCTGTCAGACTCACAGCTCTAAATCTGTTTGATTCCCCTTCTCTCCTCCTGCCTCCCTCTTCTCTCTTTCCTTGAGCTGGGATCTTACATAGCCCAGGCTGGCCTTGAACTTGTAACCCTCCAGCTTCTGCCTCCAAAGTGCTAGGATCACAGGTGCTTTCCACCCCACTTGTCTTTTTTCTTTCCCTTTTCAAATATGAATTCTGATGATTAACCTCAGGTCTTCACGGTTGTAAGGAAAGGGCTTTAACAGCTAAGTTCTGTCTTCCACCTGGACACCAGCCTTCTAGAGAAAAATGGCAGTGGTGGAATCCACTGCTGGAATGTGCATCCTTGTTCTGCAGTGTGTGCATGTGTGTGAGTATGTGTATGTGCACATGCATGTGTATGTGTGTGCAAGAGTGTGCATGCATGTGCGTGCATGTGTGTATGTATGTGTGTGCATGCATGTGTGCATATGTGCCTGAGCATTTGCTTGCATGTGTGAATTATCCTGGGAGGGGCTGGGATGGGGGTCTGGCAGTCCTTCTGTATTAACTGGTCTTGGGTCCCTCTTGGTAGGTTCCATGGATCCATCTCAAACAGACACATCTCTCTTTTCTCCCTCTCACAGGATGGTGGTAAGATGCGCAATCATGAGGACATAGAGGTTGTCACTTCAGGGAAGAGGTGAGACAGAAACAATGGCAGCCTGAGGGTTTTCTCTGGAAGGCAGAGGCTCCAACTCACTGGCAACTTGTATTTGGAGGCAAAAGCTCAGGCCTCATCCTCCCCTTGCCCTCCGTGGGCAGTAAGTCACCCCACATCCCTGTCCCTGTGCCCGGGGCTCTGTCCCGCACAGGCCTTACTTGGCCTGTAGGTGAGAGTTGCCTGAGCAGGACCTTGAGGGTAATTGGCTGTGGCTTCTCAGTGAGGTCTCCAGGGCTGCTCTGCATTAGCAAGAAGCTGAGTCAGCTCCCGCAGGCTCCATTTCCACGTGGGGGATGAATAATTCAACACTGATCTGGGACAGATTTTTAAATAACCACATTTTTTTGGAGACAGGGTCTTACTATATTGCCCAACTGGCCTGGGGCTTGCTATATAGACCAGTTTGGCCTCGAACTCACAGAGATCTGTTAGTTTCTGCCTCCTGAGGTCAGGGACTAAAAGTATGTGCTGTCACACCCCGTTTATCATCCTTTATTTTAATAAATCAGAGTTAGAAAATTTCTCATTGTTCCCTGATCCAGCCCGCTCATCTTTTATAAGGAGTCATGCAGGACCTGGGCTTTAAAGTCAACAGCTTTAAATGTAAAACAGCAGGTGTGGTCACACAGTGTCCTGCGAGTGACAGCGTGCCTGGGAGCAGAAACTCCTCAACACCTGTCCCAGGTGTGTGTGGGACTGCCCTAACTGTCTTGGTTTGCGATGGGAGAGATCTGGTTTGCAGTGGGCCGGAACCAGTTTGTAGTGGGTGGAAACTGGTTTGCAGGTTGAAGTTGATCAATATTTTCTAATTTCTCTGTGACGGCAGGGCTGAGAAACTCTGGACTCGGCATGGCAGGTTCCCCACAGCTGGGGTGGATCTCGCAAGGTGGCACACTCAGTGCAGGGGCACTGATGAGACCTAGAAAATGGACCATCCTTACCTGCTTCCCACAGCTGTGGGGGGATGGGCAGTCAGTGCTGGCTTGCCCTCACTGAGTTCCTGCACGCTTGTACAAAGTCCCTCGAGGGACAGAGTTTCCCATTGCTGCCCAGAGCAGGGAAATGGGATTGCTTTAAGATTCCCAGATGCCAGCTCTGTAACACTGGATGGTTGTACGGACTGACCTTGGAGATGGGGTGAACTAGCGCATGACCATAATGCTCACCTAGCTCCCCAGTCAGCAGGTCTGGTGAGCATGCTGGCTGTCTCTTTAGTACCTCAAATTCCTCCCAATTTTGAGAAAAGGGTATATGTGTGAGTATTCCTGACTCAATAAAAGCAGCTTATACAAGCGGGCGCATCAATTCCCAAGGGACACACAACAGGGCCCTGGGACAAAGTCTCTCAGTCAAGGTGTGACACTGCCAACTTGCTCGTGAGAAGCAGTTGTCAGCTTCTATTACCCAAGGATGTGACTCTTTGGGAAGACTCTGGTTGGCAGCACAGCCCTGTGAACCCCTAAGGCTGGCATGTGGTTTCCATACGCAGTCTGCAGTCCTTATTTGCATAAGCCTCCTAGGACTCAGTGGCTGGACACAGAGCAAAGAGTGTGTGTGGGGGCAAAGGAGTGGGGGTGTTTCGTGGCCCTATTTTCTTCCTCTAGTTCTTCTGACCAGGAAACTGCATCAGGAAAGAAATAGTAAATCTCGGTGATAGTGGCAAAGTGGGGATCTGCCTTCTTGTATCTGTGCGAGCACCACCAGGGCCAAGGCATAGGAGGAAGTCTGTGACTCGAGCATGGAATCTCAGCTATGTGCTAAGCTGAGGCAGAGGATTGAATGCACAAGGGCTGCCTGTGCGATTAGTGAAGTCCTGGCACAAGAGAGAAAGCGAAAAGGGGTGTTGGAATGTAGCTCTTGGTAGAGTGATTTCCTAGTGCACACAAGGCCCCGGCTTTGATCCACACCACAAAAGTAATAAAATTAAATGGAGGTGGCGAAGGCAGGGAACATCTGCAGGCATCTGTGATGAGCAGCGAAAGCTGACTGATGGGAGAGACCTGCCTGAGATCAGAGAGTTTCTTTCCAGGGAAAGAGACTCAGCCATTGCCATGGAAAGGGTGTGTGAAGGGCCAGCTAGATGGCTCAGTAGGTAAAACACTTTCTGCATAACAATGGGGGGCCCAGATCAATCCCTAGGACCCACATAAAGATGGAAGAAGAAAACTTGTTCCACAAAGTTGTCCCGTGACCTCCACGTGCACACAGTGGCATGCACCTGCCAATACACACACATACACACACATACACGCACACACACTCACATACACACACATACACGCACACACACTCACATGCATATGCATACACATACACATACAACACACACATACTCATATGCACATGCATACACACATATACACAGACACATACATACATGCACACTCATGTGCACACACACACACATTTACACAGACACATACTCACATACATATACACATATACACTACCAGGTAAAATTATAATTATTTAAAAAACCCTGCCAGGCATCTAATCTACCAGTGTGTGTTGCCTTCCACGGCTGCAGGGTGCCGGGGTGCGGGTGGGGGTGGGGGTGGGGGAACCACAGCAGCTTCATGGCCTCATCATGTGGCCTCTGCTAAATGGTGGCTAAAGATTGGACACAGCCAACTCGTAATTTCTAGGGGTGTGTGTGTGTGTGTGTGTGAGGTAGAATCATGTGGACTTCCTATGACCCTCCTGCTAGCCAGCCTTTCCCCTGGGATCACCACCAGACCCAGCCCTTCAGTCTATGGCCCAGTAGAGTCATGTGGCAACTGGAGGATTTTATACACTTCCAACTGTATGTTGAAGGGGAAGAGTCTAGTTGCGGCCCCAGGCAGATGGTGTTCCCAGCAGAGAAGGTTCTGGAATCTTCAAAGCCTACCTCCTTTCCTGGCCTCTCCCAGCATCCAGCAGTCAACAGCTGATTAGATAGCATCTTCCTCCTCTTTTCCTTCCTCCCAGTAGCCGTTGCTGCCACACAGGCTCTAGCTCCCAATGGCTAAAGCTCTGTATGTAGCTGGATAATCAGAGTCACTGGAATTGTAGCCTGATGGCCTGGGTGGCTTCCTCCAACACAGAGGTGAATATGGAACTAACATAGGCCACGTAGATAATTTGTGTTTTAAAGTCTAGCATTCTGAGGTTGCTAACTGGGCACAGATCTGCAGTCAAAATGGAGTGCTATTGCTGAATCATGAATGAACTTGACTCACACTGATGAAACATGGCCCCCAAATAATCTATTGATAGCTGTCTTCCATTTCTCTGTCTTGCAGTGTGTGTGTGTGTGTATGTGTGTGTGTGTGTTTGTAAACCTTTGTTGTTGTGGTTTTCCCAGAGCTCTAGATTCAACATGTTTCGATATAGAAGTGATGTGGGTCCCTCACTACTGTTAAGCCTAGCATTGCTTTTAACTGAGGCTAATTAGATTATGAGGCTCCTCCTTCCTCCTCCCTCCTCTCCCTTCCCTCTCATCCTCCTCATTCCTTTGCCTCTCCCTTTTCAGTGTAACTGGGAAAGGGTCCATTTTGTTTGTCTGCAAGAATACACATTTAAAATATTTGCTAGGCTTCTGTCTGCAGCCGTCTAGCTGGTTTCCATAGTAGCCAAGGAACAGCTAAGGCAGAATAAACTGGCATTTAACAAACATGAAATAAAACTGAAAGATAGCCACACTCACAAACAGAGCACAGAGCAATCACACACATACACTTTTGTATGAGTTTGCTCTGCAAAGGCCCCAGGTGGGTGATGGATGCTGTCCTTGCTAGGAGCTGGATGCTACTTTGTTTATCAGAACTAAGTTCAGTTACATTGTTGGCCAAGCTGGGAGATGCTGGAATTCCACTGAGATGCACGTGGGAAGGCAGATTATTTTGTCATGGCCCCTATCTGGAAGGACAGCTTGGACTTGAACCTTCTGTGTGAACCACCTACTGTGTGCAGATATTGATTGCAGCAGATTTTCATTTACTCACGAACACAATGTTGAACTGTGGAATCTGGTGCTGCCTGAGGCCTGGCATTGGAGCCTAGACTGTGTCCCCAAGATGCAGCTCTTAGTCCTCTGCTCCTTCTTTGGAAGGCGACGGCTGATGCAGAGGGTGGAAGTTACCATTCCGTTAGGGGCCTGTGCTTCGCTTTGACGCCTATGTGCAGTGTGCAGAGTAGGAGTGTGAACTGTGGGTTCTACCACCATAGGCACTGCAGACAGTGTGAATTCTGGGTCCCATCACCCTGGGTACTGAAGACAGTGGGCTGTGGGTCCCATCACTTGGACACTGCAGACAGTGTGGTGTGTGACTCTCACTATCCTGGACACTGCAGACAGTGTGGGCTGTGGGTCCCATCACTTTGGACACTGCAGACAGCTTGTGTGAGTCTCACTATCTTGGGCACTACAGGCTACTGTAAACATCCTTGACCTTCATCCAAATGACACCAGGCACACCTCCCACCTACAACATCCAAAATGGTTTTAAACATCACCAAATGCCCTAGATGAGAACAAAGTACTCCAGAGACTGTGTAGACAGGTCTACACTGCTGTAGGCTGGACAAGGGGCAGGATAGCTACATCTGGGCAGATTCGTGACACAGTGACCTTGCTCTGAGGCCTATGGCAATGGCAGGAGTTGTCATGGTGACAGTGTCATAGTGGCAAGTGGCAGATGATGCACCATATCTGTGACCTGGGAGACATAGCCTGGCCATGGGGCTTTGGATATAGGAAAGCCCTGTAGCCAACTGGCACAGTGCCTAGTCAAGCGCTTACCCACATACCAACAAAATAAAGGGTTATGCCACTCTTGGAATCTGAGCATGACACCCAAATTTGAACTTCAGTAGTCTGTGACCCACTCTGAGGGGGAGACAGTGCCAGGCACATCAGTAAGAAGGCCAGTGTTGGGGCTGTAGTGCTGTAGATCTCAGGACACTCATTTAAGTCCATCACCAGTGCCCTTCACAACACGATGACATAATTTCATGGACGGCATGAGGTTCTGACACTGATGGGTGTTCACTCCTGCCAAGTGGGGTATGGTGCTCTTGGGCTGTGGCTCCATCTATGACCCATATGGCTTCCTAGCAGCTCTGGCTGGCAGTCACAAGATACACATGAACCAGTCACCACATGTGTCTCCTAGACCCAGAGCATACAGCCCAGACTTGCAGAGTAGTGGAGACATGATGTAGTCTGAACTCACTGGCCCATGGAGCTCTCTGCTCTCCTCAGGAGGACAGCAAGGATAGTGAGAGGTTGCCCACACACTTGTAGCTTACTCTTTACAGAACTAGTGTTTTCATTCTCATTGAGAAGGCATCCTTCACTGTTTTTTTGACATGTAAGCTTCAAGACCTACATCCTGCCTAATGCCTCTAGTGGTGTCTCCAGGTAGACCATGTCTCTTGCACACACATCTCATATGTAAAGCCCTGGGTCACTGCAGCCTCAATGCCATAGGTCCTGAGGCCTCTTTCAACAAGAGCCTCTGAACCTCTAAGTGTCTAGCTCAGGTTTCAGCATACCAGGCTTCTGGAACTCACAGAGGGCAGAGGCTACACGTCTTAGGATGCCGTTAGGCCACAAGGTCTCTGTGGAAATGGTTGGGAAAGGTTGAGACTAATTTTTAAGACTTCTTTCCATTTTCTCACAGGTGTCATGAGAGCCTCAGCGGCAGAAATAGGAATGAAGCTACCAACTTACAGGATGGGATACCAACCATGACAACCAAAGGGTGGAAGAGACAGGAAGTGGGTGATGAGCCATGGGCATGTGTCAATAAGCTACAAAATAGGAGGGTAATGGACCAGGAAGAAAGAGGGTGCTGGACCCTAGGTATAGAATGATGGGCCTGATGAGTTAGGGGGCTGGGCCCAGAGAAGGAGGTAACAGACCTGGGGGTAGAGGCTATTGACCACCATGATTCTTGCAATATTATTAACAGGCTGCAGAACAGAGGACTATGAATTTAGGGTCCGGATCTTAAACCACCAGAAGTTTATTCTCTTCCAGTGGGAGGCCAGAGTTCAAGACTGGCTGGTGCTGGTGCTGGTGCTGGTGCTGGTGCTGGTGCTGGTGCTGGAGTTGGGACTGGCTGAAGCTGAGCTTGGGGCTGAGGCTAGGGCTGGGACTGGGGCTGGTGCTGGGGCTGGGGCTGAGCTTGGGGCTGAGGCTAGGGCTGGGACTGGGGCTGGGACTGGGACTGGGACTGGGACTGGAACTGACGCTGAGGGTGACACAGGGGCTGGGACTGGGGCTGATGCAGGGGCAGGGGCTGGGGCCAAGGCTGGGATTGGGGTCCAGGGCTGAGGCTGAGGCCAGGGCCAGGGCTTAGGGGCTAGCTCCTTGTCTATCTGGCTCCTGGCAGGCTGACAATTCTTGGCAATCCTGCGGGTGTAGAGACTGCTCTATCTTTGTTTCATCTCCTGACAGTGTTCTCCCCATGTCTGTGTCTAAAGGGTCAGCCATCATTGTGGATCTAACCCCATTGCAAACTCCATTTCCAAATGGGACCACCTTTTATGGCACTAGAGGTTGGAACACATCAGATCCCTTCTAGCCGGAGCCCAGGGAAGCTCACAGCTGCCTGTGATCTGATCCTTCAAAAGTGCTGATGTGCTAGAAGACCCAATATTAGTTTCATAAACAACAGTGTCTTTTTGGCAAACTACACCCACAGGCCCTATTGCCACCCTCAAGCACTGTACCAGCCTGGCAGATGACAACACTAAGGGGCGCTTCATCTTTGGTATTTACCGTGAGGCCGCGTGTCGCTCCGATTCCTCAGGGGCACCTCAGCGCTCCACTGGGAAATATGTGACCTCATTTGCATTTTCTAATTGAATTGCTATCGGCTTTCCTGCAAGACTGCACAAAAGGACATTCTTCCAGATTTGAGCACTGCCGCATCACACACAGAAAGACGGCCTTTAATAGCTGCTGGGGGTGGGGGGAGGAGGAGGAGAGAAGTTGCCAATTTTTTATGGTTCATCTAACTGTAAAGCTGTCGGTTTTACCCAGAGCCACGGAGAGTCGCTAAAATAATGAATGGGGAGGCGTCGGGCGCAGAAGCCTCAGCAGAAGAGAAATGAAAGAACAGGACCGAGAAATTAGGGGGTCTCTGGGCAACGATCCCCTAGGGATTTACTCCAAGGCCCCTTTCCATGAGAGCTTCCCTGGAACTTAAATGTTCTGTGAATGCTGTTTTACAGGCAGCCAGTTTCCTCTCTAGAACCTTCTAGAACAGAACTCTTGCTTAGGGTGCATCTCCACGTGAGTTTACCTCCTTCAGGCTCTGCTGGGAAGCCCTTGACATGTGTGTTTTTATGTGTGACTATGTGCAAGTGTAATGTATATGTGTGTATACATGTATTGTATACTGTGTATAGTTCAAGTATGTGTAGTATGTAGCATATGTGTATGTGTAGTGTGTTTGTAGTATATGTGTGTCAATGTATAGTGTATACTTAGTATATGTGTAGTGTGTAATGTGTAGTGTGTGTGCATATGTAGGGTGTGTATAGTGCATGTATGTATGTATATGGTTAGTGTTTTGATCCCTGGCATTATATACATATGTATGTATATATACATTTGTTATGTATGTGTATATAGTGCATGTGTGTGTATTAATATGTGTATACACATATTGTCTGTATAGTAATATTTGTACAGTGTATGTGTGTTTAGTTCATATGTGTAGGGTATGTGCCCAAGTATTTTGTATAGTGTGTGAATATGTAGATATAGTAGGAGTGTGTATATCTGCATATATATACAAATGTGTAGTGTGTGTAATGTATATGTGTTGTATATGTGCATTTGTGCATATGTCTAGGCCAGAGGTAAACATCAGTGCCTTTCTTGATTGCTCTCCTCCTTACCAAGTGGAGACAGCACAATTTTTCCTCCAGGTCACAGAGTAAAGTTTTCAAAAATTGCAGGTCAAGGGATTAATGTGAATATATTGTATAGGAACTTACATAACCATTTAAAATACAGTCAATAAAAATATAAGGGCCTAGGGTGTGGATCAATGGAAGAAGGCTCTAGTTTTGATTCTTGGCATATGTATAATATATAAGCATATGTGTATCAAAATACATATTATATATGTACAAACACATATATATGTGTGTACATGTGTATATGTGTATTGTGTATGTGTGTATACATGTGTTTATATGTGCATACATGTGTATGTGTATATATATATATGCACATACATGTGTGTATGTATGTATGTATGTATGTATGTATGTATGTATATGTATGTGGGTCCCTGGGCAAAAGTCCTTGAGGAATTTATTTCAATGCCCCTTTCCATGAAAGCAGTCTTAGGACTCTAACACTCCCTCCATGGAGTATGTGTTACAGGTATCCATTTTTTCTCGAGACCCTCTGTAGCTAGTGAACTTGTTTTGTTGCTGGAGTCTGTTAACTCTTTCTTGAGGAATCAAGGTTGGGAACTGAGCAGGTCAAGGCAGTTATTTGCTGCCAGGCCTGAGAACCTGAGTTCAGTCCCAGACATCTACATGGTAGAAGGAGAGAACAGATCTCTACAGGCCCTCCTTTGACCTTGCCATGTATACTGTAGCATGTGTGCCCCTACATATATACATATGTAAATAAATAATGTTAACATTTCTTTTCTGGGCTTACATTCTGCCCATTTTTTCTCTCTGAATCTTTGCTCCCAAAGCTACTTTAACGGAATCCAGTGATTCTGGAATGATGGTAATTTTGTCTCCCAAGGAATCTTTGGCAGAGAACTGTAGACAGTTGGGGTACAACTGTCATTTACTGAGCAGAGGCAGGGGTTCAGCTAAGCACATGGTAGAATTAATATCTTCATGACCTGAAGTCCTCCAGGAATTTAAAGAGCTCTTTAAATTTGCCGCAATAAATAATGTGAACTATTGAATGTATCCAGATTCATCCAGATTTATCCAGATGCATCTAGATTCATCCAGATGCATCCAGATTTATCCAGATGCATCTAGATTCATCCAGATTCACTTGCTAAAGTTCATGGTTGGCACACAGAGCTCAGTTCCTCCACATCCAACTTGTTGCATCTGTCACTCCCAGTAACTTGCCTGTCACCCCTTTAAGTTTTACATTTCAACATTTATTATTCATTATTATTTATTTATCTTGATTTCTTTTTGTCTTATGGCATCAGCTTGGACCTTCAGTGCATGAGGTGCCCCTTCCCCCATTTCAACAGCTGACTGTGCTGCCACTGTTGAGTTTGTAGATCCCCTTTCTGAGCCACTGCAAGGCCACTTCCTTTCCTAATAACCTGGATATTCCTCACATCTGGAATAGAAGTTAACATTTAGTAATTTATATGTAGGGGATTATACATGCTTTTAATCCTTTGTTCTATGAATGCATAGATTGATTAATCTTATGTTCTTAGGATAAGTACAACTCAGGCATGATTTAGCAAATCTATGTAAAGAAGGCAGATTAAAGTTTGTAAGTATCTTGCTTATATAAATTCCTAGGCAATGATAGATATTCCCTGATGACCTTTTTATCACTCATTCCAAACGTTTGGGTCTTAGGCTTCGAATGTGGTTTTGGTGGTTTTGGAAAAGACTTTTGTCAAGAAAAACAGTTTTGCCGAGTTTTGGGAATATTTGTGTTGGGGTCCAGACATGAGTCCTGATCACGGCAACAGTTTCTCTGGTTTGAGAGAGACACACACTAGTGTTTACAGGAGTAACCTTTCCATTGAATCCTTTGGACAAGTTTATGTGGAATTCATTTTATTTCCTCCTCATAGCTGAGGAAGGACCCACTAGCAGAGCTGAAACGTTCCCTTGATACAGATCTTAACTTTTTTTTATAACAATAAACAAATTTGGCGGTTTCTTTGACTTTCGGCCAAGATCACGTATAATAACATAGATCAGAGTTTTTCTTGTGTCAGTTCAGTTCTGGTAAACTTTATGCTTGCAGACTCTCAATGTTTTTGGTATAAAGCGCACACACTCCCCTCACAGAATTTCCTAGTATCTCTACACTCAGTCAATGCCATCTTTTCATCCTAGAATCTGTTATCTGCTGCTTCTGTCTTTTTTCTTACCCAGAATGATCAACTTCATCTTTGTTGTTTTGAGACAAGGTTTCTCTGTGCAGCCCTGACTACCCTGGCACTGACGACTCTGAAGACCAGGATAGCCTCTTGAACTCAGAGATCCACCTGCTGGGATTAAAGGCATGTTCCACCACTGCCCAGCTGCTGGGATTAAAGGCATGTTCCACCACTGCCCAGCTATCTATGTCATCGTTTAAAAACCAACCTTTGTCACCCATTGTACATCTCTGATTCCCCATGTTTTCTCCATCTCCCCCAGCCCCCACCTCTCTGCTATTTTTTTTTTTCTGTTTTACTTGAACCTCATCTTCCACCCCTTTGATAATTTCTAGGGATCGATGCTTATAAGGCAGTGTTCCTTTCTTTATCCCATCTCCTGTTAAGCCCAGACATTCCACCTGGAGAACCCCACTAGGCTTAATACCTGGTTAACATGTCCCCTAATTTACATGTCACTTCTGCTCTTCCAGGGGATACTAACGAGGCTTTCATGTGACTTACAAATCTATGGGGATTTCCCAGTTATATTCTTTGCTATTGATTTTTAGCTTAATTACTCTAACATTAAAAACAAACAAAAACAAAACAAAAAACCCACAACCAGGTCTATTTGGACTTTAAATATTGTAACTATGGCAAGACTTTTGGGGTTACAAATTGGAACTGGTCTGTCTCTGGTTAGAAGTTGGGGGCCTTTTGCAGTAGTGGTTTGCAGGGTACAAACTTCTCTGCATAAAGTTGAACTTCCTGGTTGTGTGGTTGCTCTCTGTCTCCTCAAGAACTTGTCTGTCTGTCTGTCTGTTACTCGCAGATGGACAGTGGATGCACACCCACTTGGTGTTTCTCTCTTTACTTCTACCAGCTTTGTTGTGAACAGCTTGAAGTCACCTACATGGACACCAGTTCAGGTCTTGTGCGTCTCCTTGTCGCTGTGAAATGTCCCCTTTACAGGATGCTTTATCTCAGTCTGTTTGTCTGATGTCAACAGAGCTGCCTCCAGCTTTCTTCCTGTTGTTATTTACACAGCTTTTTTTTTTCCTCTAGGATTTTACTTTCAACCTGTCTCCGTTCTTAGACTTCCAAGATGTGTATTTAGCAAGCTGTACCTAGCAGGGTTTTACTTATTCAATCTGTCAACATGTTTTCTTTTATTTGTACATTAACATGTCTTCATTTTTATAATTACCAATGTATTTGTAAGCATACCATCTTACTCCAAAAGAATTATATTAGCCCATCTGTTCTCTTTTCTCCTTTCTTGAATTTATTATCTTTGAACATACAGACAAACAGATACAATCTCACGACTCTAGAGATATCTCAAAGACTTTTTTAAAGGAAGTATTCCTAAAGGAAGATTTATTATTAATTTTTTATTATAGGTGTACGAGGGTCTTTCCAGAAAATACATATGTGCACTACATGTGTGTGCAGCCCCTGCCAAGGCCAGAAGAGGGGGTTGGGTCCCCTGGAACTAGAGTTGCAGGGAGCTGTGAGCCACCCTGGAACCTGAACCAGGGTCTTCTGTAAGAGCATCAAGTGCTTTAAGCCATGGAGTCATCTCTCCAGGCCCTACAAGTATTGGGTTTTTTTTTTTATCTTATCAAATTATAATAGAAGTTGAACAACGCTTGATAGAAAATTCAAAATCTGAAATATTTTGAGCACTGTCCACTCAAAGTGGAAAATTTCACACGTGACCTTATATATTGCAATAAACACACATACACTCATACACATACACACACTCACTCACACATACACACACAACACACACTCACACACACAACACACACTCACACACATGATAAGCCACAGGAGCACACATGTATGCACAGGTCCAGGCTGTGTGTACAAAGAAGAGATGAAACAGATGAGTTCTGCTTTAGCCTTGGGTTGTGTCCCCAGGATGTCCAAGCAAATATTCTAAAATCTGAAAAAGTGAGAAACCATCTGCCTGCAAGCATTCTGGGTAAGAAAAGATCAACTTAAATTAAAGCTGGGTCTCATAATGTTTCATACGGTTTGCAGCCTTCATAATGCTGCAACCCCTTAATACAGTTCTTCTTATTGTAGTGACCCCAATCATAGAATTAGTTTTGTTGTTACTTCATAATTGTAATTCTGCTACTGCTATGAATCAAAATGTCTGTTTGGGGGTAAATATGGTCTTTTAGTGGTTATAGCCCTCAGGTTGAGAACCTCTGCTCCATCTCAGCTCCTTTTGCCATCGGATGTCCCATTTCAGAGGTGATTTGCTTCCGGTCCAGAGTTCACACACTGCTTTTCCCACATGAGCTGCTCACATGGAGGAAACTGCCTTCTGCCTATCCTGCTTTGAACCTTCACCCATCCTTCACCTCGCCTGTCCCTCACTTCACCCATCCCTCACCTCACCTGACTTGTCCCCGACCACCCTTCACTTGGCTTAGGGGCTCATTCATGATAAACACACAGGGAAGAGTGAGCAGGCACATCTGCCTGTCTTAGAGTCTTTAGCATCCTTGAGCAGTGTGTGTGTGTGTGTGTGTGTGTGTGTGTGTGTGTGTGTGTGTATTAGTAATGTGTATCCTCCCAAGGTTCTGCTCCTACTTGGATTCAAGAAACAAGACCAAAGCCAGTTCCTGCTTCTCCAAAGTGGGTTCCTTGGCACACCTGTCCTACAAGCTATTCCACGAAAGGGCCTATGTCAGATAGGTTTTTGGAAATTTGGACATTTTCTCCCACTAAGAGGCTTTTAAAGTCACACTCAGTTATGAAAGTTTCTGGGCAAACCCACATAAAAGATTATGTTTAACTTTGTCCATAACTTCAGGTCCTCCGGGCGTTTCCCAGGGATCCCTCATGCAGCTGCCTGAGCTCGTTATGGAACTGCAGCGCGGTTATGGAACCCGACAAGTTGAGAGGCCTGCTTCCCTCTCCAATCATTCTGATTTTCTCAGTGTCTCCTTCCTGCAAGCACACAGGCTTCAAGCTCTCTGCTAGCCCAGTTCTGACGCCTGAGGCTAATACCACTGCTTAGGGTTCCCAGCACAGAACAGAGATGAGGTGGGGTGTCAGATGACTGGACAGTGCAGGACCAGGACAAGGAAGGTGCCCTCACCCCTGTTCACCTCTCAGGCACACAGCTGGGGGAAGGAGAAGAAGCAGACTGCAGACATCACAGAAGGACTCCCTGTGTCTCTATCTTCCCTTCACTCATTTGTCCACCCCCTGCTGTCCCCTCTCCTGTCTCTTTTTCCTACCTTCCCCTCCCATCTCCCCACCCCTCCCCCTCCCACATCTCCTCCCCCTCCCCCCTCCCCACCCCTCCCACTCCCTCCTTCCCATTTCCCTTTCTTTCTGTCTGTCATTCTCTCTCCCTCTGTCTCTCTTCAGGGTCGTGGTTTCCTCAACCTCAGGGTTGACCTGCTTTGCTTGACAACCCTCCTGTTATTTAAAGCAGGTGGCTATTTCTGTGCACAGATCCCTGGGAGCCTAGGCTACATACAGAATTTGTGGTTTACAGCTCAAGATAGAAGTGAGTCTCACCCAAAATGAGATGAAGGTCATGATAGGGGTGGTTTGGTGGGCTAACCTGCTCAGGTATCCCAAGTCTTGATGATGGACAAAGCCAAAGAGCTGTCAACCCGCATCTTCCATGAGTCAGGGAAAGGCTCTGCCTGGGACTCAGAGCAGGGACACCTTGACTTTGGACTCAGACCTTCCTGCTTGTGGTGTGTCCTCTTACCTTGTGTTCAGAGTGTGTTGATGATGTCTGGGCTACCAGCAGTCGCACCATGGCAGCCCATTGCTCAGCACTCTGGCGTTCCCGCGCAGTCACGGTAAAGGCCACCTGCTCTGAGGGGATCTTCAACTCCCTAGTGGCGAAGACTGTCCCATCTGCCCCGACTTTGAAGTCCAAGCTGTTGGTCTCATACTGCATCCCTTTGGTGCCCACACAGCTGCTGAACTCGACTGCAAGAGAAGAGAAGACGGTCAGGGTGACCAGCAGACAGAAGGCTGCAACAACAAGCATAGCATCTGGTTCCCCAAGTGCCCTGAGACAGTAACAACCTCCTGGGGTCTCCTCTGTCTTCCGAAGAAGTAGCTGGAGGCTAAGGAAAAGGACAGAAAAAAGAACAGGAGAGCATCTACTGTCCAAACCCAGGTAGTCCCCCTTCCCTCCTGCTGAAGTTTCTGTACCTGGGCAGAGCCTGAGTGGCTCAGAGGGAAGCAGGAGTCTCTACCACTGACCCTTGCATTCTCACCACCCGCCTCACACTAGCCTCTGCCTGTCCTACAGATGGCCCTGGTCCCTTGCCTCTGTTTTTTGTGCCCAAGAAGGCCAAGAGCAGTGGAGCAACCAGAGGAAGCCGGTGTGTCAGGACTCTTTCCTGACAAGAGGAACATTCTGGAAATGGGATTGGCATGGCTGCCCCTTCCCTGACACTTGCCAGTCAGCTTGCTAGTGTTCTGCTGGGGCAGAGGCAGGATGGCAGGCCTAGCCTAGCCACAAACTTCCTTGGTAGTCACAGAGTTAACTTAGCCTGTTGATGCTGCTGGTATGGTATCCGGATCATTTACTTCCATAACATTAGTTAGGTAACCAAATTGCCAACCCCTCCTGGAGGCCAGTGCTACAGCCATTTCTAACTCCACTGCAGAACGAGACATCTCTAAGTTTGCACATTCATCTGGGCCATGTTAGTGCATTTTTTTAGACACAGGCTTTTGTGACTGTCACCCAACGCCGCAGTAAATTACGAAGCACCAACAGCTGGTGTCACATTCTGCTGATAAAAGCAACAGATAAAGTTACCCCGTATTTATAAAAATGTGGGTATCTAAGCAATTATGGTGGGAGGATTGGTTTTATAAGCAATTTCTCTGTCACAGCTTACATGATTTAATTACTATTTATTCTGGAAACTAAAAAAAGCGACTTTTGGTTACATTTGATAAAGTGTTTTCCTGCATGCTCACCTTTTACTGTTGCCTCCCTTGAAATAATAAATAGCATGTGGCTTCCCTTGTCTCGAGAATCATTCACTAGAGATGTCTCCCTAGTTGCTGGTTCCTCCTGCCTGTGTTTTAATATGAAAATGGTTTTCTTATCTTATCTTATCTTATCTTATCTTATCTTATCTTAGTTTACCCTATCTATCTATCTATCTATCTATCTATCTATCTATCTATCTATCTATCTATCTATCTATTTGGTTCTTTGGGACAATGTTTCTCTGTGTAGCCTCTTATCTTATCTTATCTTAGTTTACCCTATCTATCTATCTATCTATCTATCTATCTATCTATCTATCTATCTATCTATTTGGTTCTTTGGGACAATGTTTCTCTGTGTAGCCCCCGCTATGCTGGAACTCTCTTTGTAGACTAGGCTGGCTTTGAACTCAGACATCTGCCAGCCTCTGCCTAGGATTAAAGGTGTGTGCCACTATGCCTAGCTTGAAAAATGTTCTTAAATATAACAAGAACAGGCATTTCTGCTCTGTCAGGGGGCAGAGTGTTCAGTATAGAGAATCTGGATGTGTCTTCTGAGGGTCAGGGCGACTCTCTGTGGTTGAGCATCCGTGGAGCTGGAGTTAGGTGGTTTGCAGATATCAGAGGCTAAGGCAGCATGGTGTTCTCCAACTGTTTGCACCATCAACTGTCTGGGTCCTCAAATAACTTGATGCCATTACTTTTATTGTGGGTTTGACCCTGTCCCCTGACAGAGTAGAAATGTCTGGTCTCATTATATTTAAAAACATTTTCAAGCTAGGCATAGTGGCTCATGTCTTTAATCCTGGCACTGAGGCAGGCAGATCTCTGAGTTTGAGGCCAGCCTGGTCTGCAAAGTGAGTTCCATCAATACTCTAGATGGGGAAATCTAGTCTATCTTACTCTATGAACACACCAACGAACTCATAAGAATAGATGAAACTTCTTAAAACCCACAATGCGGGGTTGGTTGGAGAGGTGGCTCATGGGTAAAAAGGCACCTGCCATGAAACCAGATGATTTGAGATTGAGCCCTGGTATCCATATGCTGGAAGAACAAAACCAAATTCCACAAGTTGTCTTCTGACATGCTACATGTACACTGTAGTATATGTTGCCAATCAATCAATCAATCAATCGATCATAATTCAGACCCCACTGGGCTATTTCCCTCCTTGGGGCAGCTCACCCAGTCCCTCCGGAGAGAATTTGCTTTATTTTACTGAGTGACCATCTGTTTAACCTGTCTGAACAGAATTTGTTTTTCTCTCCAGAAGACAAGAGCCATAAGTTCCCTGTAAATTTCGCTGGTGGGTAAGGTTCGGGTTGTGGCTCCTTGGTACTGTCTACTCGCCCAGTGAAGAACAAACTGTTTTTTTTTTTTTTTTCTTTTCAAAGTAAAAAGAAGTGAACAAACTGTTTGCTCCAGTCATAAACAAATTAAAAATCAATTGGCATCAGACTGAGTGGACCCACCATTGCTGATCCCCAACTGTCACCAATGAAGATCAAAATGAGAGTGGCAGGTTTGTGCCGAGTCAGCACAAAATACCAAGGAAGCGCCCTGAGCGCTGAGAGCCGAATCCTAGTAAACCCAGGGAAACTTGACAGCACTGGAGACTGATATCTTACACTCCTATGGGCAGTGGCAGGGAGCTCTCTGGGAGACTGGTGTCTTATACACTCCATGGGTGGTGGCAGGGAGCTCTCTGGAGTCAGGAAGGTACTGATGAAGCTTAGGGTGGAGCTAATGCCCCTCTGGGATGCAGCAGGGCATCTGTAGGGGATTCCAGCAGGCACTGGAGTCCTGTGTGCTGTGTGTGACCCTGAGAAGCACAGTGAAGTGGCCACAGGACGGTCACACCCTAGTGACCAGAGCTAGAAGGCAGAAGTGAATTCTGTTAAAGCAAAGGACCTTTTAGCAGGAATCAATTATCAGTAAAGCCCCAGACGCAAAGCCTGCCCCAGGGCCAAGCCATCACAAATGCCCCCTTTCTCTTTCCATGTTTGGGCATTATTTTATTATTTTATTTTACTTTTTATATAGGGCCTCACTCTTTAGCCCAAGTTTTGTTTCAGAAATATTCTTGCTGAATACACTGCTGAGCTCTGTGCCTGCCTTCAGGGAGCTTAGAGTATCTATCTGTATAAGGCTCAAACAGTAAAGCGTGCAGCCAGCTCATGCCCTTGGACTGTTCCTGACATTGTATGCATCTCTTAAGTTATACCAGGGTCAAATCTTGCCTGCCAGAACTCCTCTCAAAGCCCCATTGTGTGGAAGTGTCCCTCCCTCAGTCACCAGTTTTGAAATCAGGCAGTCTAGTACTCCCTGAACATGAACACACAGCTATCACAATGGGTCCTCAGCAGCTCAGCAGCATTCCTTTTGCCTCTCCAGGTTTCAAGTACCTGCTTAAAGTGTTACTCTAAAATCCCCCCTAACCCTACCCCCTTCCCATGGGCCCAGTGGCACAGGTGCAGCCATGCTTGCAGCATCCCATGCACCCGACATCCTACACACCCCAAATCCTATGCACCCTGCATCCCACTTCCCACGCACCCCTAAATCCTAGTCACCTTGTGATACAGAAAGAATCTCGGCTTTCACCAGGAGGCTGCCTTTAACCCTTCACCCTTGTTACTTTTAATTGCTGGCCCTGTGGATAGAACTGAGGTAGCACAGATTTGTAGAGGCTCCTCCTCAGCATAGGTGGCCTGACATTCACGGGAGCAGCAGATGGCATCTCCCCACGACATAACACGGCAGAATTGTGCTGTGTCTGCGAACACGTCATTTTATTATTTCCCTTGTTAGGTGAGTTGAGAAAGATCAACTGAGCCAGAGGTGAGCTTATAGCTGGATCCTTGCCGAGGAACAGATAACTTCAAGCCTGCTGTTCAGCTCATAGTATCAAATGTTCTCATTCTGTCTCCCCTTTCCTTCACCCCCACCTCCTACAATTGCCCAGGGACTCCCTAATATCCAGTCAGGGCTCTAGGTGTGGACAGGCAGACTCAGAGCTTTCCCAGGTGGACCTTGGTGTGCAGAGGACAACACATGGACCAGCCATGATGTAATTGAGACCCCAGTGGCCAGGACAAGGGAGATTGATTGGCCTTGTGGGCATGGTTGTGTAAGCTTGTGCTACTGCTGATAAGGAAACCCGTGGAAACAATGAAAGCTCCTTCTGAATGTGAGGACATGAGCAGTTAGCCTGGCAAGTTGTGCTCGGCTGGCCCCCACACTCCCCTGGGCTCTGTTCTTGTACCTGCTGTGATGTGTGGCTAGAACATCCACCATTACATGAGGGACTGTGTACAACTGGGGAACTGTTGAGCCCTCTAGCCGGCTCTCTAACCAACAGCGTGCTCCAGCCATTATCCCTGGCACCCAGGTGAGAGTCCATGCCCTGAGGAGGCTGCCTCCTTCTATGCTGGTGTGCCCAAAGGCACTGGGCATGATGATACCCTGGCCACAGAGCCTCCTCAGAGCAGAGAAGCTGGGGTGAGGGCGGGGGTGGGGGTGGGGGGGTTGGGACCTCAGAGCACAGCACTGCACCCAGGTGAGTGGGAGGTGTAGGAGGCATCTGCTGGAATCCCATGACCTCCCTACCCCTCCCTTTCTGCGGGAAAGTCAACAGTGAGCAGACTCTCCTCAATAGGAATGCTTGCAACTGAGCATGGCAGACTGTTAAAGATGGTGGCTAATTTGCATGAAGGATTACTGTCTACAAAGTTCACCAGGATATTTTCTTCTATGTATACTTTAACCACACACAGGCACGCCACAGACCTCTCAGGAGCCATCTGCCCCTCCTGCCTGTGACAGTGTATGGCAACGCCATGCCATCACCATGCCACCACTGGGCCAAGGGGACAGCTCTTCTCAGTTCTTTCCCAAAGGGCCTGAAGAGTCTGGAGGAGTTGTTTGCCAGGTATCACAGGAAGCCACGCCCACCAAAAAGCCACGCCCATCACCTGGACGCTGCGGGACAGCTGGGCTGCAGTTCTCCAGCCAGTCAGGCGTATCTGGAGCCTGGCGGACCCCTGCTAGCCTAGACCAGGGCTGAAGTCTGGATTTATTTGCCATCAGCAGATTCCTGAGGTGGCCATATGCCGGTGAAACAGTAAAACTATTTCTAGAAAGTGTAGCTTGGTCTGCTGACCTCACCAAGGGATACCTTGAGCCAAGCCGGGCCTGTGCTGGTGAGGGAGGGGAATGCACAGCCCTGACTTTAGATTTGTGAGTCCCTCAGCAGTCACAAGGTCTCCTGCTGCTTATATTTTCCGTGCTGCTGGGACAAGCTCACTCTGTGAGGATAGGGGAGGGGCACTCCTCATCCCTGACCAATCAGAGGGTAATCTGAGCTGGTTGAGCAGTGTCAGAATGGTGCTGCCTCCCGTGCCTGATTTGTTCATGTCTGAACTGTCAGCACACTGGTTTCAGCTCATCAAGAATCCCAGCCGAGCCCAGCTCTGCAAAGGTCCCTCTGCCCTACACTGCAGACCATTCCTTCACTGATGTGGCTGACCTAGCTTGCTCCGCCTGGGCTCAAGCTCACAGTCTGGTCCTCATGGATCACTGTGAAAGTTTATTTGCTGATAATTATGTATATGTGTCTCTGGGTGGACATGTGCACGTGAGCAAAGGGACTGACGGCGACCACGAGATGATGGGTTCCTTGGCGCTAGAGTTGCAGTAGGTTGTGAACTACCTATGGATGCTGGGAACTGAACTTAGGGCCTTCGCAAGAGCACTAATTGCTCTTAACTGCTGAGCCAGCTCTCCGGCTCACAAATCTAAAAGCAGTGAGGGTGGAGACTTTCAGAACACATTTCCAGCATCCTGGGGGCAATGCGGAAAGACAAATTGGGAGTCCAAGCCCGGGCTTGAACCTGTGACCTGGGTATCAATTTTGTATAGTGAATGTTATTGAATGCACACACAGGTCCTAGGATGAGGATGAACACAAAAGACTCTCCTCCCCGAGAAGCTTAGTATCCGTTGGGGAGGCTGCGATCACCAGCTGAGGCTCTGAGAGGGTGGAGGGCTGGGAGGTGGGGAAGCCCTGGAGGGCAGAGGAGGTTGTGTGATTATCAGGCCCTCTAATAGGGCAGGTTTGGTTAGAGACCTGAGAGATGATACAGGCCAAGAGCATTTTCAGGGAGGGGACAGACTTCCTATCCTGGGCTCAGGGGCTGTCAGCAGCTGCCTAGCCAGGTGCTTGAGAAAGGACAGGGGATACAGGCACAAACTCCAGCCTCCCTCACGTTGACTGTGGATATTGGATAGAGTCTGGATGCAGAACACAGGTGGAGGCTGAGTAGATAGTGCACCGGGCAAGTCCAACTCTTCTAGCGCCTCAGAAAAAGTGCTTGCCCACCGTGTGGAACAGTAGGAAATCAGCCTTGTCAAGGATGGGGAGGAGAAAGGATGGACAAGCAGACAGGAGAAGGGAATTCTGAGCAACCCTGTCACGTGGATACACCTCAAACATCTGTTTCTAAGAATGTGGCCCCAGCAAATTGCTTAATACCAGTGTGTCAGCCTGGGCTGTAGACCACAGTGAACGCAGTAGAAGACTAGAGTAAGAGAGCAGCCGGGCAGGGCAGGGAGGTATAGGTCCTGCTGTCATTCCACACACTATCTACTGTACGAGGTCAAGTGTACTAAAGACAGACATTCTCGGCTCACCGGACCCACAGGGTTTTAGGAGTGTGAGAAGCCCTGCTTCCAAGGAAAGCACAGAATGGAGGCCTCATTCCTGACCTCTGGCTGAGCTGCCTGCTGTGAACTTCTGTGGAGTGGACTCAGTCAGTGTTACAGTAACCTCACACCATGGTGAGTTTACATCTCTCACTGATAGGAAATTTCAGTGTCCACGAAAAGCCATGCATCGTGGAACGTGCAGTTTATAGTCTGGTAGTGCCAGTCTCCCAGTGTGACATCACTAGCTCTCCTCTGAGTCTCGACATGGGTAAAATCAGAAATCTGGACTGGGAATTCAGCTTAGCCAAGGTCAGGATCTGAGCTATCTGCAGCTCCTTGAGGGGTTTGAGCTTTGTCTAGAACTAGCCTGAGTCCCCCAGGCATGAGACAGACTTCTTCCCTGGGTAGGGCAGTGCCTTGGGTTTGCATTACCGGGCAATGCAGAATTGGTTTAGGAGGTCACCATTGTTAGAGGATGCTCATTCCAAAGTGGCGTTTCCAAGTGCTGAGAGAAACTGAGCCATGGGCAACTCATTAAAAAAAATTCCACCAATACCTTATTAGGGTGGAGCATAATAGGTCTTAATTGAAGAAATCCCCCAATGAGTCTCTAATCTAGCCACAGACATATACACACACTGAGGGCTTTCAGGCCCAGGGAGCATCACACCCTCCTCCCTGCTGCTCCCAGCACCCAGGGAATCAGCATGCATGTTTCCCATGCTGGTGAATGCTGCTGGGTCAGACATGGACACTCTTCTAGTACTGGCCAGGGGGTTGGCTGAGCCTCAGCAGGTAGGAAGGCTCTGGCCAGCGATGGAGGTGACATCCTCATGAATATCAACTTGGAAGATAAAATTCCTGAGGACTCTGGCTGTCATGGCTACTCTCATTTAAGACTGTGGAGTCCCCTGGACTCTTTGGGGAAAATGAGAGGGATTTTAGGGTTCTTCAGAGAATGTTTTGTTTCTTTCCTCCTTGCATGGGCTAACTAATACAACTAACATTTCCTGGAAATTCTCCCATCCATCTACCCATCCATTCATCCATCCATTCAACCATCCATCTATCCATCCATCTACCCATCCATTCATCCATCCATTCAACCATCCATCTAGCCATCCATCCATCCATCCACCATCCATCCATCCATCCATCCATCCATCTACCCATCCACCCATCCATCCATCCATCCATCCATCCATCCATCCATCCATCTATCCATCCATCCATCCATCCATCCATCCATCCATCCACCACCCACCCATTCATCCATCCATCTATCCATCCATCCACCCATCCATCATCCACCCACCCATCCATCTATCTGTACTGACTCACAGTCTACCCCATGTCCTGCTGGACACTCAGAGGCTACCATCCTTGTGAACCCTCACAAACTTATGTCACAACAGGCATTTCCTCATCAGGGTATCAGGTATACCATCAAACACCAAGCCCAGTGCTTTCCTGAGGTGCCTGGCTGTCCTTCCCCTCCTCAAAACCCCTGCTGACTCTAGAGCCTTGGCTTCTCTTCAGGTGATTCAAATCCACACCATCTGCCTGTGTCACAGATGACACACACTGTCTTTCTGTGGCTCTGTCAGTCTGCTTCCTGCCTTGGTGTTCATTCTATAGTCCTCCAGGAGAAAGATTCTGAAAGGAAAATAGAGGTCTCTTTACGCTCTTGTTGTCTGCCCAGTGAAACAGGGCATGGTAGCCTGCTGGTAGAGTCTTGCATGGTCGCAGTTGGGTCTGTGGGAAGCTCTGCCAAGCTCTGGAAAGACTTGCATCTTCCAGTGCATGCCCTCCAGTGCTTGGGGAAAGGGTGCTATGTGGGGTCCACGGAGCGATGCTCACACCCTAGAGATAGTGTTCTCCACTCCATGGCCCTGTGACTCTGGACCTCAGGCGGGCCACTGGGTGGGGATGCCTATCATTCTGGGCAAATGTGAACTAACATGTCCCTTCTCAGTCCTTGTGATGGATGACAGTGTGGGAACAGTGGTGGTGATGATGGTGATGGTGATGACTGTCAGAGCTGATGACAGTGACAGCTGACAGGGGTGACGATGATGGTGACGATGATGACGGTGTTGGTACTGATGACTGACAGGGATGATGGTAATGATGACAGACAGCTGGTGATGACTGACAGATGGGGGTGCTGCAGCTGATTGACAGAGATGTTGGTAACTGGTGGGGAGATCATGATGACTGACAGAGGTGATCATGACAATGACATTAGTAGCTCTGGTATGATCGTTTGGAACTATGTGCCAGACTGGAGTGAATCACAGTACACAGGCGCCTCCCTCAGTCCCACATGGGGGGGTGCTACCATCCCCTGAGATGTCTCTCAGGAGGGAGCACCCCAGGCCCCCAGGCACGGCATGTGCATGCCTCTCTGGTTCATGACCTCCACATGAGCCGCTGCCCCTGCAACAGTGCTCCTGTATACATGTGTGTTTGTGCATATGTGCCCTTGTGTGTGCATGCACATGGAGGCCAGATACCAATACCCAACAATACCTTGTGTGTTGTTCCTCAGGTTCCCTTTTTGGGGTAAAGTTTCTCACTGGCTTAGAACTAACCAACCAGTTTAGGCTGTCTCTACCTCACTGGCATCGGGATTACAAATACACATCACCACACCCAGATTATTTTGTTTTATATGTGTTTTTTGGGATTGAACTTAGGTCTTCAGAAGTGCTTCACCAACTCAGCCTTCTTTCCATCCATGCCCTGTTTTACAGACAACTGTGAAACATGGCTTCTGCCCCGGGATGCATCAGCTAGGCAGGGGGCTCCCCCAGGAGCCATAAGTCACCTCTCATGAGGAACACAGCAGGCACAGCACATTGGCACACCTCTTCGGTTTACAAACCCCACCCAGGTCAGCCTATACCAGTGTTACTGCTCAGCCTCATCCAGTACACTGTCAGCGCTTGCAGCCTCAGTGTGTGTGGTGCTGAGGGGCAGAGGGCATGGACCACATTGAGGTTGCCCACAGTCTCTCATCCACCACAGCTGCCGTCTTCTCTGCAAGCTCTGGTCACACACTTGTGGTGATAAGAACCATGCTGGAGTTGACAACCAGGGCCCAGCGGCCCCACCGGGGCTGTGTCTTTAAAACAAGAAACAAGAGGAGTGAGCTATTTTTAGAGCTGCCATCCTCTCTCTCATTAGTGTCTTGCACATCAGGATGGGGCTAATGAAATCATTTGTGATTAGGACCCAGGTAGGGAGATGACTCTTTCTTGTCTGGAGCCCCTCCCCCACTCCCTTTCTGTAGGTGGAGGGTGGGTGATGGGGTCCAGGCACCCCGCTTTGCCCACTCTTGCTTTTCTCCATTTAGGGCGCTGTGGAGCTGTCTCCTGCTCTGCATTTTCTTCCTGTTCTGTCTCTAGCCTTAAGGCTTCAGGAGGCTTGGTCCTGCTAAAATTCTCACAGGGATGCTAAGGAAGTTTGGGAAGAAAGGAGGGTTGAAGCCCTGGAGCCATTGTCCCAGCAACTAGTCATCACCAGAAGAGAGGAGACAAACCTGTTACCGTGGGTGGGGGCACATTCTGTGTGTCACATCTGTAAGTCTGGGTGGGGGCACATTCTGTGTGTCATACGTACATACAGACATGAGGTGGGAAACACAGCTTCTTTCTAAAAGTGCGCTAGAAAGAAGCAGAGATTCTAGGCCTATCTGGAAGCTCAGTAGTGAGATGCCAGGGGTTGGGGCGTGGTCTGAGTCCCCCAGGGCTGAGGCAGCCAGCAGCTGTTAGTCTGGCTCTTTGTCAGCTTCAGGGCTGAAGCCAAATATAAGCCTGAACTTTACCATCTGGACGCTACTGTCAAGACGCCCACGCTGGCTGCCAGCCATTTTCCTAGAGTCAATAAGAAGCGGCCCAGGAAATGCAAACATGGTTTTTCCCATCTCTAACTCTCTTGTTCTGCCCTGGCAGCTTCTGCCAGGTTTTCCATGGGAGACCTCTTTACTCTGGCACACCCACAGTGCAGAATTTTAAAGTACATGGAGACCCCTTGAGATAAGCAGACTGGTGGGTGCCTGAAAACCGAGGCCTGAACCTTTTGGCATAGATGGTGTTTAGGTTGCTTTGTTCCTAATGGGCCACGGTGGACCCTACCCTGAGACAAGAACAGACCCTCTCAGGAGGCAACAATGCCTAGGAAGCCTGGGCTGCTGGGTGGTGCATTTGCTAGGGACTCCATAACACCCAGCTTCTGGGAGGCCCCAGGAGTGTCTGACTTGATGGAGCTGTGCTTGGAGAGGAATCCAAGGAAGGGCAGGCTATGACCTCAGCAGTTAAGCCCACCCCAGACAGAGGGGCCAGTTCCACAGAAGCCAGAGGCCACCAGGGACACCACAGGGGAGTTCTTCGGAAGAAACAGGGTCACTTCTGAACCTCCTTCCAGCATGGGACCAGAGCATTCCCACAGGACCGGGCATTTGAGGCATGGGTATATAGTGTCCCATAGATGTGGTAAGAAATCTCCCTTATGAAAATGAAGCTGACCTCCACAGACAAAAGACCACAGCCCCCCATTAATGACCTTCTCCATTATCCTTGGTCTCCACATGGGTCAACCTCAAAGAATCAGGAGTTAAGATTTGGGATCATCCATCTCCAACCCCACCTTGCTTCCAAAGAGTATTGTGATCAAGCCACAGGTTCTGTGTGTCATGATCTCGTCCCGACTGCATTCTCTCTCAGCTCAGTGGGAGAAGCAAACTTGATGGTCACACCTGACTTTAGGATGCAGGAAGGTGAAGTCAGCCCGACTGGCTGTGCTGGGGACATGGCGTGTGAAGCTGGAAGGGCCAGGGTTACCCATGCTATCTAGGGCATGGCTTCTGCCTAGGTTGTCTTTTTCACAAATGTATGGAGTGGCCTCCAAGTCAAGCCCCATGTCCACAGAGACTATGACTAGGCATTTCCCTGGTCCAACGCTCCCTCTCGGTCAGGAAACTCCAGTGCCATCCATCTCTAGGTAAGGTTGTTGGACCCTGTGATGGAGGCTGTGGTCTCCATATCCCTTCCTCGCATAAGAGGAAGGCTGGGGTGGACTGCACATTCCCCTACAATTCTTCTTTTGTTTTCACCAGCCAGGAGAATACCGTCCAAAGGCTACTTCTGCACATGTTTGCTACTACACCTCATTTCTCTAAAGAAGGTCATGGAATCTCCACACCTCCACAGGTCAGGACCGGTTTGCAGGAATATGCCTCTGGGAAAGCTGATTCCTTTAATCTCCATGACAGGGGCTGAATTTTGGGCTGGGTAAAAGGAGGCTAATGAAGTCAGCTCGGAAGAGACAGGAACATGCAAACATCTCACGTGGCCTTTGACTGGATCCCCAAGTGTCCTCAGTGGCCACCCCCTCCCAGTCCAGAGAAAAACAGCAGTTAGCTAGCTGACAGCCAGTGCCTGCAGGGAGTCATTGCGTGTGTCTGTTATGCAAATGAAGAATTTAGGCAAGGTGATAATCCCGGATAATTTCAACACAAGATCGCAACAGATAGCACTGGAGACTTGCGCGCAGGCAAACACCTAAGACTTACTTGATGCTTAGCTCCTGGGTGCAAATTAAAACTTGCAGAAAGGTCAGTGGACCAGGAGAGATTTTTTTTTTCCTCCAGTGATTTCTTCTGGAGGGGGCTGCGCAGACTCTCTGCCATCTGGCCCCACCCACAGTCCGTCATCCCCATCCATCCAGATGAATTATCCGTTCCTAGTCACTCTGAAGCCCCTGCCAAGTGCACACTAGAGAGCAAAGGAGATTCCAGGCTTCTCTCAAAAGGAACACGCTCTTTCAGAGGAAGGTGACCTTTGGCTTAGATCTCCCAGGCGACTGAAAAAGACTTGGTGGGAAAGAACGGTCAGTCTATGCCAGCCTTTCTCTTGTTAGGCTCCACCTCTGAGTGCACCCACTGTGTGCTTTCACTAGAGAATGTGGCTGAAAAGCACAGCGTCCTCCTTTGTAAGGGTCCAGTGCTTGGAGCTAGTGGACCAAGCTGTGTGGTCTTGAAGAACTTGTTAAACGTCTCTGATCATGTCTGACCTAGCACAACACTCAAAAGCTACCAGGCATGATCCTGTACGTGGCAGAGTCTGATGTACTGATTCACTGTGGCTAGAGAAGCTGCACACGAATGTCACTTACTCACCAAAGTGTTTGTGACAGTTGAACTCAGGGGAACACTCAGCACAGTGCCTGTAATTTGGAAGCTCGGAGATTTGAATGGGTCAAGGGGAAGGTGAGCTTCCTGCAATCTTACAATCACTCGAGAGAGGGAAGCAAGCCGCCATGTACAGAAGACGTGATTGCAGGACCGTGGCTCAGCTCAGCTCAGCTCCTGGGCCGCATCACCGACCAACCTCTGCCTGTTCCTGGGAGCTGAACCCATTAGAGTCCATGGTGCTGGCACGGGGAACAACTGTTTCACCATAAAGAACCCCTGGATGCTAAATGCCCTCCAAACACACAAATCAGCTCCTGTCTGTAGACCCTGAATGAAGCAGGTGGGGCAGCTGGGGCATCGTCCTGCCTTTCATCCCTCTGCTTAAGCTGCTGAGAAGAAACATGAGAGACGCAGAAGACCCTGGGGGACTCCTCATTCAGAGGCTGCAAGGAGCCTTGGTCTGAACCCTGCCAGGGAGCCCAGAGCAGCACCTGCTCGTATCCTGAATTTTAGGGAAGTGGGGGTGCTTTCCTGCCTGCTTCTCCATCTCAACAGTCCCGGCAGGACAGAAACTCCCAGAAATCATCTCTTCTTCAGGAAGCAAGCTAGAGAGGCTGGCCCTTGTCAGGGCGCACATCCACCCAGGCTCACGGGCTTCCCCTGTCTTCTGGGAGAGGCTGTGTGAGGAGGGGAGCCCAAACACAGCTGCCCGCACTTAGAATTCACAGCTCTAACGGGTTTTGGGATTTGGGATGGCCATTATTTAGAGGAACAACTTAAACACGGTGGAGAAATCATCTCTTTGGTTTGTGGGGGGGGGGAGGAAAAAACCCCATTTATTATTATTATAAAAACAACATTTTTACGGGGCTGGAGAGATGGCTCTGTAGTTAAGAGCATATACTGCTCTTCCAGAGGGCCCGAGCTCCGTTCCCAGTACCCACACCAGGCGGCTGTAAACTGCCTGTAACTCCAGCTCCAGGGGCATCCGATGCTTGCAGGCTTCAGGGGTACTCGCGCTCAAATGCATATATCCACACGCACATAATTAAAAATAATAAAGATAAACCCTACAATAACACTTTATTCTAATTAGCTCACAAATAAAAGCAGCGCATACACAGTTCAAGAAAGTCTCTCAAACACCTCGCACTCCCAAACTGTCTCTCTGAACCCGCAGGGCTTTGCCCAGGGTTTCACACTGTCGGTGTCAAACTGCATAATTTATGCGTGGTTTGTTTCACGGTTCCGCTACTTCAATATTCAATATTCAATATTCTGTGGTGGATTCACTTATCCACCACAGAAAAAAAAAGAAAGAGAAAGAAATTATGATGGAGAGAGAATAGAAAAAGGAAAATTAGCTTCCTGTCTACTTTCTTGACCCATGGGTCTTTACCTGATTCCTCACCGACTGATGCTGCCTTCTCTCAGTCTCCTTTATAAATGTTATACTGTCCACACTTGCCACTACATGTGTGCACATGAGTGTACACACACACACACACACACACACACACACACACACACAGAGAGAGAGAGAGAGAGAGAGAGAGAGAGAGAGAGAGAGAGAGAGAGAGAGAGAGATTTTGGGAAAGAGTCAGAAGTGGCCTGGACTTGGAAGAGACAATATATGAAATGGAGGAGAGGTAACCTCATGGCAAATACAGAATAGAATAAACTGGTTCTATCAGTTACAAGTTTGTCAGGGAACAAGCCCAAGCTTATGGCCTAAGCATTTATCCATATATAAAAAGCCTCCGAGTTATGGGAACTGGGGCCTGGTGAGAAAAGACTGTGATTACAGTCTAGTGTTGTATGAGAAGGGAGTCTCTTCTGAGGGATTGTTCAGGACAGACTGGCCTATGAGCATGGGATTATCTTTGTTGTTGAAGTAGGGAGGCTTATTGTGGGAAGCACCATTCTGTGGGCAGAGGGTCCTGTGTGGCGAGCAACATTCTGTGAGCAGGTAGCCCTGAGTGGGGAGCATCATTCTGTGGGCAGGTGGTCCTGTGTGGGGAGCACCATTCTGTGAGCAGGTAGCCCTGAGTGGGGAGCATCATTCTGTGGGAGGTGGTCCTGTGTGGGGAGCACCATTCTGTGGGAAGATGGTCCTGAATGGGGAGCACCATTCTGTGAGCAGGTAGCCCTGAGTGGGGAGCATCATTCTGTGGGCAGGTGGTCCTGGGTGGGGAGCACCATTCTGTGGGTAGGTGGTTCTGTGTGGGGAGCACCATTTCATAGGCAGGTGATCCTGTGTGGGGAGCACTGTTCTGTGGTCAGGTGATCCTGTGTGGTGATCACCATTTCTGTGATCAGGTGGTCCTGTGTGAGGAGCACTATTCTGTGGGCAGATGGCCCTCTGGTCCTGTGTGGGGAGTACCATTCCCTGGGCAGATGTACACAGGGCATCAGGCCAGAGTGCTGGCCCTGCAGGCTCTATACAGTCACAGCTGTGTGATAGGTACAGCTGAGATGCTTTAACTCTCTCCCCACCCCCACCCCCCAGTGTGATGACCCCAGCTGTGCCTCCGCTCCGTGGTGCTGCAGAACTCTGGATATGGTAGAACCAACTGTCCAAGGAGAGGAGCATAGCTCAGGGCTAGGTGATACTGCTCGGGCATTGCTCCACATAGGTTCAGAGTAAACAGCTGGGTGTCCAGACCCCATAGGGAAGCTCTTTGTTACATCTGAGTTACATCCTTCCATACTCATAGCATCCATATTTCCCTAATCTACCTCTGCTCTGCAGGCAGGTGACTGCAAGGTGACAAGTGGTCCCTGGCCACTGACTGAGTGATGTTCCAGGCTCTGATGGGTCGTGGTATCTTAATGTGCCCTGGAGCTCTCCTTTGCTGGACAGAGTCTAACTTCATTGCCCTATCCCTGGGAAGTCATGCTAGAGTGGGCTATGGGGGCACAGACTGGGAGCTCCCCAAGAGGGCCATGCCCAGGAGGCTGACCTTGAAGCCAGGCAGGTGGAGGCTCCCATTCCATGTACTTCATGGAGTTCTCCAGATAGGACTCACCTTCTATGATCATTCACCATCATGTCATTTATAGGATTGGGAACTTGGTGTGCCCGTCAGTCTAGGACACCAGGCTCAGAGACAGCAGCTCACTTATTAGAGGACACACAGCAAAGGAACTTAAACATATTTGCAATTTAATTATTTGAAAATGTCATAAATTTATACAATGTGTTCTGAGCACGTTCCCAAAGGCGAGTGACTGTCCCTCCCTCAACAGATGTCAACTTCCAACATCTGCTTTGCCAAAGGTGGGCCTTGGGGGCCCCTCTGCCATCCATGTTGGAATTTTGGCCAGTTTGATGCTGTGCAGGTGACCACAGTATGTGTGAGTTCATTAGTACAGTATTTACATGTGTCAGATGACAGCATGTCACAGTGCCCCTCCCCAGCCTCTGGCCCCTCATCCTCTATGTCCCTGAGCCTTGGGTGGGGCAGGCTGATATGTATGTTTTGTCCCCAGCTGGACACACAGTTAATTACCTATGCCCAGTATTTTGACTAGTTATGAGTTTTTACTACAGGGATTTCTGGTTATTAATTTTTTTTCTTGGGAAGTCCTAAGTGGCTAGCACAAACCTGGACTGGGAAACCATCCAGTCAGGGCTAACCAGGGAGAGCTCTGAGGGACCTCAGAACCACCAGCTGAGCTTTCTCGCTCTCCATGGGTTTGGATCCACCCATTGTCAGTTCTGAATCCCAGGACCCCGGCGAGCATCTGAGGAGTTAGGAGCTGGCTGCTTATGGCCAGCTAGAACCGTCCTCCTCAGCTTTTGTCTCAAAGTTTCTAATGTGTGGCTGGCGGCAAACTTCACATGGAAGCACAGATGGTCCAGCCTTATCCTGCTAATGAAAAAGTCCGCATACGGCTACAAAACCAGACACAATCATCTGTTTTCCAACATTCTGAAAAAGTCTACAGAGGTGTAAGGTGCTCTGCAAATGAGGATAATTAGCTTGTGCCATCTGTGGGGAAAAAAAATAAGGACCCCCTGCCTCTGACTCCACCCGCTGCTCCAGGCTTCCCGAAGGTGGCAAGCACTGAGCTGCTGGGGAAGTACTGCCCTTCTTTTCTTAAGACACTAGCACCATACCCCTCTGTACTTTGTGGGTGTAAAACCGGGAGGTGATGGCCCATTCCTGACAGTGCTTTTGGACAGCAAGGCTTTGGAGTGGCTGGCAAGCCGTCTGGGTGCGGTGTCTGTTAACTTAGCCCTGCGCCTCCTCCCATTCTCTGAGCTCTGACTCTGAGCTTGCCATGTGCCAGGTGGAGGCTGCCTGCCTGCCAGTGGAGCCTGCCGCCTGCAGGGAAGCAGGCAGAACCAGGCTCAGCTTGGCCATCCAGCCCATCTGCTGGGGAGCAGCCTTTGTATAACTTTCACTACTCATTGGTACTGATGTAAAAATACTGTAACACCTCTGGCTACGGTGTTGTACGGGAAGGGGCTGGAGGCTGAGCTTGGCTGGAGGGACTTGGGCCAGAAGGGATACAATGTTTCCATTGAAGCTTTCAGGATTAGAATAATTGGGCCTGCTCTCCACCCCCAGGCTCTCCTGTCTCCAGGATGGGAATATGATGGGTAGTAGTTTCAATCTTAGTTAAGGGAGTCCAGGTTGGGGAGGAGGGCTTCATCCCAACCTTGTAGGAGGTAGGAGAGAGTACAAAGTGTGTGGGATGGTGTCTGAGCCAGCACAGGAGAAGGTTGAAAATGTGCACTCGGTGCTGCTGGGAGAAAAGCTGTGAGGCAGAATGCCCCAGGGTGCCAGCACTGCCACCTTCCTGTGAATCCACATGTGCTACCATCAGGCTTCATCATTTCGGGAATAAACATACCCCACACACCTAGGTCAGGTCCGGACCCAGGAGCAGCCTGACCCAGGGAAGAGGGACAGATTCTCAGAGGAGGGATGGCAGTAAAGGGTGCCCCACTGGAGAGTAGGCAGCCCATGGCTCGGGAGTCCCCATGGGAATAGCCAAGGTCTCCTGCCAAGGCTGTGAGCTATCATGGAAAGCTGATCTGCTACTGGCTGTCAGGAGAGCCTTCGGGGTCAGCTTGATCTGGATCAGGTAAATCCCTGACCTGCAGAGGGCCAGGAATTTGGAGCTGAGAAAGCCATGTCTCCAGCTCCGAGTGAGAGCCTGGCATTCTGTGCTGGGAGGGTTTCTCTTTTCCTGCTCTGTCAAGCTCCTGCATGCTCCCACTTCTGGGAGGCCCCTGTCGGTCCTAGAGCTGGCCACCCCTGTGGGCTGTGCTGTGGGCTAGGGAGGAATGGAAGATGGATAAGCATGAAGGCTGGACAAGGGCAGAGAGAGGCACAGTGGGAAGGGGCCAGCAGGCCTCCTCCTTCCTCTCCCTCCTGGGGCCCTAGGGTATTATCAGGGGAGCACTCAGCTCTTGTGTCTTTCCTGAGAGGGTCTCGGTCTCACTGAGGTCCAGGGAGAGTGCTGCTGCATCTAATCACTAGTCACCCATCCCATCATGACACACACTGCTGGGAATTATGTATAATTGCCGGAGCTGGGGGGGGGGTGAGGTGAGGCTGGGCTCTGGGAGACCCTCTGCAGTAGGTTGGGAGGGGGCTCTGCACAGATCCTTAGCAACACTTTGAGAAGCTGTGATGCCTTGAGGAGGGAAGGGGAACTAACCTGAGCTGTCTCTGTTTAAGGCGTTTCCACACAGGTCAGCTTCCGTATAGTCCCATCAGTCAGCTTAGGGGGGCTCTTCCCTCACTAAAGCCTTGCTGCCCCAATCCCCACAGGACCACAGCCCCTATAGTTGGACACTGTCTAGGTCCCCTCCTGTGACCTGCAGCCAGGCCATAAGTGTCCATGTTGCAGAGACCCCCATCTTACTAGAATGTGTTACATTCAAACACAGTGCCAGCTGCTGCCCTACTGAATCACCTAGGAGCCTAGATTCCCCACTGAGCTGCTGGTTTGACAGCACACTGTTATTTCTATTCAAAGCAGGTATTGCGATAATGTATCAAATCCACCAGCCACTACCAATTTAGTGGGAAGCAGTTCCCAGGTTTATAGAGCAGCCCTGCTAGGCAGGCCTCCTGTGCACCAACCTCTCAGGGCATTTCAGGACAGGCTGAGCCCTTGTTACACCCACTTCATTTTCATCACTTGCACTTGCCTCTTCCTGGCCTCAGCATGCTTGGAACTCCAGGAGTAACATCTGGCTCACCCACAGAGGAGGATGGGGCAGGATCAGGATGGGATATGCTAGGCACTCTACTCCGATTTCAGTGATCTCCTGGGGCTGACCACTGACCCAGGGCAGTAAGGAGCATCCTGAGAGAGACTCGGAGGCAGATTCTAAGGAGTGGAGGTTACACGGGGCAGAGGCTGTGCCTCAAGGTCCAGACCTAGCAGTGGGCCTTGCTAATGACGGCATCTGCACCACGTGTATGACCCAGAGGAGCTGCTAAGGCATGGTTATTACAGGGGCAGAAGTGTGCCTCCAGCCCCATCCTCATGCCTGTGATCCCTTCAAACCTGTCAGGACTGGGGGTTCAAGGGAAGCCTGCCATGCTCCTGGGAGCACAGACTGAAGTGTCTCCTAGAACAGACTCTCTCTACCTTCATAATAGGAGCAAGTAACATCTTCCAGGAAGGCAGAGGCCCAGATACTGGCTGGGAGGGCCTACCTCTGGCAGGTGGGGTATTGAGTAAGAGACTTCTCCATCTTCAGCAGGGGTGGACGTAGGGTCTAGGGGGTGCTGGATAGGGACCACAGTGTCCAGGAGCTTGAAAGATCCTCAGGACTCGGGCACTGACCAGGCTGGCCTCCATTCCCAGGTGTGTATAAAAGTGGAGGTCCCATCCTTGGAGGCAGGAGGTAGTGGTTTCTTAGGGTCCCTTCCAACCATAGTACCTCCAACTACATGCTATAGGTTGGGGATATGCCTAAAGGGCAGAAGAGGCTTTCGGCACAATCATGTGGCATGCTCCCTAAATGCTGAGTGCACGGCTCTGCCAGATGTCTGTCACTCATGTCCCTGTGCCATCCTGAGCAGCCAGGACAAAGTCTCAGAGTGGCAGGGGGAAGATCGAGCGCTGTGAGTTTGGAGAAGTTGTCATAGGCTCTGGTGAGGGAAGAATGAGAGATGTTTCTAGAATTATCCTCAAGCTTTAGATCCTTTGTTGCTGAGGAGGAGAGTTTCCAGGTTGATGCTTGGCCCACTCTTAGCTCCATGAGGCTGGGTGCTGGCTATCTTATGGCTTCCCTGGGGTAGCCAGTCTCATTCTGGGTGAAGGCTCTGCAAATCCTGTGTGGGGTGGGTGCTGGTTCTAGTGTGGGCTGTTTGTTGTCCACCAGAAGGTGTTCCCAGCAGCTCTGTGAGATATATATATATTGACTGCTCCTTGCAGCTAAGATAGTGGGAGTCCTAGAGCAGGAAGCACCTTCTATGAGTCCCAGCTCAGGAGCAGGGGAGGGGCACTCCCCTAGAGCCCATATGCTCTCTTCTCTGCTTCCCTTGGTTGACAAGAACTCAGAAGAGGGCTGTATGTGTGTGTGACTGTGTATGTGTGTGTGTATAAATATGTGTGTGTGTGTCTATGTGTATGTGCATGTGAGTGTATGTGTGTGTTTATGTATGTGCATATGTGTGTATGCCTATGCATGTGTATGCATGTGAGTATGTACAGGTGTAGGTGTGTATGCATGTGTATGTGTGGGTATGTGTGTGTGAGTGTGTGTATTGTGTGTGTATCTATGAGTATGTGTGTGTATCTATGTGTATGTGTGTGTGAGTATGTGTGTATGTGTGTGTGTGTGTGGTTGCTCTGCCAAGAGGGAGGAGCAGCAGTGTCAACCTTGAATGCAAATGTGGACAGTGTACCCAGTGCCCGTCTAAAGAAGTTGCAGGCACATATGGAAGCAATGAGACATTTTCAAGAGGCTGCTATTCCTCACATCACATCTAGGGAATCTTGACACAACTGGGGTATTTGACTTGGCTGTTAGTGATGTAATTTTTCACTGTTGACACACCGCATGCAGAAAAACCCAGCCAATGCCTTACAGCCAGAGCCTCCCGGCTAGTCTCTGCTCCCTCAACTCCCAATTTAGACCTTCCCTAGGTTCCGGCTCAGAGACTTTGTCAGCAGAGCAAGCAGCCTGCTGGAGCTTATTCACATGAACAGCCAGAGCTGGGAGCCGCCAGGGAAAATCATAAGGCTCTGCTTTTCCCACCCAGGCCCCACCCTTTGGGTCCTTTGAAATGGGAGGGAGCACGGATGCTGCTCTCTAAACTAGGACTGTGAGGTAGGGAGCACTGATATGAGGTGGGGAGCACTGCTGTGAGATGGGGAGCATGTCTGTGAGGTGGGGAACATGTCTGTGAGGTGGGGAGCATGTCTGTGATATGGGAGCACTGCTGTGAGATGGGAGCACTGCTGTGAGATGGGGAGCACTGCTTCATGAAGACCCTGGAGTTTGCTGGGGTGAGCCCCAGAGTTACTTGGTTTCATGTATATAAACTGGACTTCAGATACGTGAGTTACTCTACAAAGAAGGTGGTCTCAGGGGGAGCCTCACAGACACTTGCTCTATTGGCTGCAGGGGTGTGACCTTAGCATGTAACAGTGCCCTAATTTCACCGAACGGACCCCTTGACCTGGTCCCTTGTGTGTGGACCTCAACTTTCAAGTAAGTGAGGACATATGTTCTCTAAAGTCTATCTAAAGATCTCTCTCTCTCGATTGCTCGTTCTTCTTCTTTGCCCCTCCCCATATGTGTGTGTTGGGATCAATAACAGAGGCTAGGGGTCCTGAAGTAACAGGTAGGGCAGGGCAAGGTAGGGCAAAACAAAACAAACAACTCATATGTCATCTCATCTGAAGCTTTAAGCCTTCAGATGAGATGTTTCTCTGGGCCTGCTTTACCCAGAAAACAGATGGAGGTGGGAGGTGACCATGCCCACCCAGACAACAAGCACCCTCTCTTTTTCTCTGTGGCCTCCACACTGAGTTGAGCATTCTGGGTTGGGACACTTGTGAGCAGCATACTCTCTGCTCTTGGGTGCACTGACTGGCATGCAGAAATGCTGACCTTTGTCTAGAAGCAGGAGAGGTACCCTACCACATCCTTCAGTCTGGGAAGGCCAAAGGCCAAAGGGAAGTGTGCACACCTCACCTTCACAACCAAGAGTATATTTTGCCCACTTGAGGACGGGAACCAGGTTTTTGGTCCTCTCAGGGCCAGGCACAATCTCAGGAGCAGCAGAGACTCCAGCGCCCTCAGCCTACCCCATCTCCTCTCATTTGCCTTTCCATTTATCAAAAAGTTTATCTGGAAGTTCTGAAAGGTCATTATTAATATCTTCAAATGAAAATACAAGGTGAAGTATCCCTGAGTAAATAGTGTTAAAATCCAAAGTGCTTAAAATTAAAATGAAAAGAACAAGTTGGAGAGTGAGACTGAGAGGGCGGGGGAGGGGCGGCGTGAGCTGAGGGCAAGGAGGGGTGGGGCGTGTGAGTAGATAGGAGAGGGGTGGGGAGCACCGAGGGGAGTGGGGAGGGGCGGTATGAGTACACAGACTCAGCTCTGACACTGAAGTGTCAAGGGTCAAGCACACATCTTTCCTGAGGTCTACCAGATGGCCACATGCAATTGAACACCACTCTGTAGATTTCTCTCTACACTTGGGAATCAGTCCTCCCCTGCCTGTTCAATGTTGCAAAGACTAATTCAGCCCTAATCCCAGCCACCCAGTGCCCTCCTCTATGGGAATCTGCTCTGCGCCCAGTTTCTCAGGATGCTGTCACTGGCCACTCTATCTGTACAGTTTGCTGCCCATTTTCACACTAGCACAGGAGATCTAATGCGCTAGCATCCCCACACAGAAAGTGGCCTTCAGCTCAAAGTTAGAGCTCACATCCAGGAAGACAGAGGAGAATGGACTCCGCTATCCCAGCATCCCTTCTCTAACCATTGGCAGCACCCATGCTGTGTTCCCAGTATTTGATGATCCCTCAAGCTCTGCAAGGTCCCACCTCACCAAGGCAGACTGTCAGGCACACCATGCTCTGTCTGCTTTGCAGGAAGGGGACCGGGTCAAAAGCTCTGAAGTTTCAATCAAATAGAATGGCAGATTAATTGCAAAAACCTTTCAAAGTACTTTGGAAAAAAAATAACACCATGACCTAGACACAAAAACCCTGTGTCTTTTTTGAAGATGGCACTACTAATCATTCGATTTGTGGAGCACTTCTGAAGCTGCAGCTCAAGTAGTATTTGTGTCGATAAATAAAATCGTGTGTGATTACAAGCAGTGGTTTTGCCTCACTTGCACATCAGTGGTTCTGAACCAAGGTTGCACGCTCAACTTCCCCGTGAAGCAAAACAACTCCATTGCTATCATGCTGCCAGGCTGGCGATGCCATCAGAACATGCCCGCACTGCACTCAGGGGAGCTGGCTGGGGAAGGGGAGGGAGGGTGGCCCTCATTTTCCTTTCCAAAGCAAGAGTCTGCATGGCTTTATCTCAGAGATCAGGAGTTCCAGGGTCCTGTTGTATCATTTCTACTATGTGAGCTGGACACCCATTGTTGTCTGCTTCCTGTCCTTGGAGCCTATTCTATGAGAAACACTGACGGGTGACCACAAGACACTGCTTTTCTTTTTTCATGGTGTATGTATGTCCATGTGTGTGCATGTGTGTGCACATGTATGTGCAATAGTGGGTTGGCTTTTCTTGTTTTTGTTTTATCTTGATACAATGTTTCTCTACTTATTCCTGGAACTCACTATGTTGACCAGGCTGGCCTCGAACTCACAGAGATCTACCTGCCTGTGCCTCCTAAATGCTGGCATTAAAGGCATGTGCTATCATATTGCACCATCTACTGAGACCTAAAGGGTTCTGGGGACAGTGGTGCTCAAAAGCTATGGAGTGGTGTGGATTTCAGGCTCTTCTCATGCAAGTCTCTGAGCATGCTCACGTGCAAAGGGGTTTTATTCTTTGTGTGCGTGTGTGTCTCTGTGTGTGTCTATGCATGTGTATATGTGTGCATGAGTATGTGTGTGTGTATCTCTGTGTGTGTGCATGTGTGTACACACACACATGTGTGTGTCCTTTATGTTTCCTCAAGGCACTCAGTGGACTCTGCAGGTGTGGGTACATAGCCATATCCATGTGCTTAGCCTTGTTCTTCATCTCCATGCTAAACTCAGGGCCAGCACTGACTCAAGGCTCAGGAAGGAGGAGAAACAGCCTGATCTTGGCTGAGGTTTGGAGAGCTGAGAGCCGTCAGAGCCAAGAGCCTGTCGGTCGGACTGAGAGCCCGTTGGACCTGTGCATGGCCCCAGCAAGTCAGTAAGGTGGTGGAAGGCCAAGCAGGGGACCTGCCTGGTGACTGTCAACCTCTTTTCCCTTAGCCCTGCATCTGGACTCACGTGAGCAGTCCTAGCCCTGGATGGAGATGGTCTTCCAGGGCCCTGCTAATTCAGGCAGGTCACTGTCCAGTCAATGCTCCTGGGGTTGGCTTCCTCTGTCCAGATGTGTACCATGGTGGCTAAGAACGGGACCCAACAGGAAAGCTTACTTAAAGCATTTTAAGATTTTATTTTATTTTTCTAACTTGGCCAAGTTTTTCTTGAGCAAATACCCTGTAAGTGCCTGTGGCATATTGCAGTGTCAAAGGTTAGGCACAGCTGCCCAAGGCTCTCTCTTTCTGGCCTCCCCACACCTCCTACACTCACCACTAAGCAGGCATTAGTCCTACATTAGAACAGCCAATCTGTAGGGTGGGCTTTGAGGCATTAGAATTCTGTGCTCAGAGACGGCTGTTTTCATCTTCCCATGCAGCCGAGCAGTAAGAGCGCCACACAGATTTTCTGCACCTATCCAAAGAGATTTATCTTTCACACCCTACTTCGTGCCATATGTCGGGTGCTGAAGGGATGAAGGATTTGGCTGTCGGTCTCTGAAGGCACGGCAGGCCTTACTCAGGCTTTCCTTTGGAGAGTCGGGCTGATTTTGTGACATTTCATTTCCTTCTGTCAGGGCTGTCTCCCGAGTGTCACCCACTGACAACAAGGATGCCTGTGTAGGGGATGAAGCTGCGTGGGGTCCCTTGACTGTCTGGAGAGGGCGGTGGCTCATCCCCCTGGGATGTCATTACTGATACTGTCATGAGGCCATAGGGCTGGCACCCGGGTTGACACAGATCCTGGGTCTTTGCCTCTGCCTTGCTCTCAGTACCTCGTAGTCTGGTAACCAGAAGCGCAATGTTTAAGATGCATCTCTCTTCCATGTTGGCTGGCAGGTGGGACACTTTCATTATTCCTACCTCTCCATTTCCCCTTTCCACCTCTGCACAGTCAACCTTGATGTTGTAAAAGGTTAGACCAGGGATAGGCTAGTGTCTTCGATAACCTTTCTCTTTTCCATTCCATTAGGAACATGTGCTAATTTTGGACCAAAACATCCCATCACAATCTGGTAGGAACAACAGTGACTGCCACTATGGTAGTCAGCAGGCTTAGCAATAAGCAGTTCCTCAGGTGATGGGCTAATAGAACTTCTACATCCCCCAAATGAGCCATTCAAACCCCAAATGATGTTTTCGTCAGACTCCCTCCTGGGGCTTCAAACTCATGGATCATTTTAATTGGATCATTGAGAGAAAAAAATCTCCTTTAGTAAGCCTCCCAACACTATTAGCTCAAAGGCTTTCAGAAAAAAAAAAATGTGCTAACTTTTGACAAAATCCACACAGGCATTTATGAGGTCCTAGCTGGCATTTGCAAAAGACACTGACTGCCAGTAGAAAATAGGGTATTAAAACAGAATCTAAATCAATTTTTCTGATCAATTGCTGCAGAGATGTGTATAAGTGACTGCAAATTGAGTCACACAGCACACAGATGGGCTCTGTGATGGTGGAGAGTCATTATAAACACGCCCCGCCCCATCCCTACAGCACCGGGGGACTTGCAGACACGGATGCAGATCTGAGAAAATTTCCTGCTCGATCGATAAATGCTTATTAGGAAGTGTGGCTCACACATCCCTGGCAGCACACGCACAGGAGCGCAGATGCTCAGCTTTCTCCTCCTCTGGGTTTTCTCCTTTAACCTGAAGCAAGATTAGGCTCAGGTCTGTCTCTCTAAGACAGATCCTTTCAGGACAACCCTGGCCAGAATGGAAAGGAGATGCCTCAGTGTCTCTGTAAGTAAGTAAAGGCTCCCTTGATAAATCCCTTAATTGAATCTAAGAATATAGGTGCTAAAAACAAACATGAAACTAAGTCACACACACACACACACACACACGCATACTCACCCACACCCTCACACCACTCACACCTACTCACACCCATTCACACCCCAAACCCACTCATACCTCCACACCCACTCTCCCCACTCACACCTCCACAACCATTCACACTCACTCCTCCATACTCCCCCTACTCATACCCATTCATTCCCCCACTCACACCCACTCACACCTCCACATCCACTCACACCCTCACAACTATTCACACCCACTCACTACCCACCCACTCATACCCACTCACACCCCACACCCACTCACACCTCCACATCCACTCATACCCCCACACTCATGCATACCCACTCACACCTACTTATACCCACTCACACCCACATACCCACTCACCATTCCCAACCACTCACACCCCCTCCACACTCACCCGCCCACACCCACTCACATCCCTCACACCCACACACCCACTCACCCACTCACACACCTATGCACACCCCACACCTCTCACATATAACACACACTCTGCTCCACACCCCTTTACCTCTCATCAGACTTTTATGTTTAGAAATTTCCCTGTATAAAGTCTAACATTTTGTTTGTTTGTTTGTTTGTTTGTTTGTATATGCCTAGGGGGTGGAGAAATAGCTCATTGATTTAGAGTGTTTGTGTGCAACATGAGTACTGGAGTTTGAGTTCCAGAACCGTTGTAGCAAGCTGGTGATCTGTACATGCCTGAAGCCCAGGGACAAGAGGATCAATAGGTGCGTTGTCTTCTAACCTAGCCAAGAAAACACAGCCCCAGGTTCACAGAGAGACCCTGTCTCAAAGGAATGGGAGAGACTGATAGAGGAGGCCTTTCTTGACTTTTGCATGTGTGCCAAGGTGTGTACGCCCCTACATATGTGCACAAACACATACAAACACAAATAAATAATAGATGATTTCATATACCTAATATGGTATCTATATCTATAAATACACACACATAAGTACACCTAATGTCTGAATCCATACATATGTGCACAAATCCACATCTGAACCTATTATACACACAGGAACATATACCTATGTATACCAAAATATTTAAATCTATGTACACATGTGTACATATACTTAATATCCGTAACTGTAAAATATACATATACACCTGCTACCTGTATATAGATAACATACATTGTATACCTGTTATCTGTGACTCAGGCTGAGCACATCTCAGATTTGTGCCTTTGCACAGATATGCACACACATACACACACCTGACATCTGTACCTATGCAGCACACAGGCATTACTCACACACACTCAAGCCTATGTTGGATTCCCCTGCCTTCTCTTCCAGAGCCCTGGGCTGCTGACCTCTGCATTTGGGGGTTTCTGGGGAGGAACCCATGTGAAGGGGCTTTGAGAGATTTGGCCTAGCAGTGAATCATGGGAGACAGGCTTGGGCTGCCATCCACTCTGAGCTGGTAGAGAGGTGGAGCGCCTCAGTAGGAAAAAGTCCCATGTTTTAAAAGAGTGCCTTTTAATTTTTAATTTTAAAAGAGATTAATTCATTTTTATTTTGTGCATATGAGCAGTTTTGCCTGCATGTATCACGCCTGTGCATCGAATACATGCATTGTCAGAAGAGGGCATCGGCTTCCTGGCCAGTTGTCATATGAACTGGGTGGTTTACTGTACTCTTCCCACCTCTGAAACTGAATCAAAACCACCCTTTCTTCTCCTAAGTCATCTGTGCCAGGTACTATGATAACAAAAACAAAGCCAGACGACATCAAGGGAGAGCCACCAAGGCTCACTGCAGCGTGCACAGATCCTGCAAAGGAATACAGGGCATTGCTCAGGGAGAAAGGAGGCTCTGGCAGGTGGGCGCGAGCAGCCGAGAGGACACTGCTGGCCCTGGGTCTCTGCTTCCCAGAACTCACTCAGCCCCAATCATTGTGCATACCCTGCTTCCTCCTGGTCACATGCTACATCCGGTCAGATGCTTCTGTGACCACATGACCACGAGGTTCCCAGCCATTGTTCTGATAAAGCTGTGGTGTGTGTCACAGCACTCACAAGCAGGAGAAACTCTCCCAGTGTAGGGTGGCGGTACCGTCTCATGGCACACTGGGAAGAGAGAGATGGTTGCAAAGGTAGCATAATTTTAATTTTGAAAGATCATTACATACTATGTGCACACACTTTGACTCTGTGTGAAGAACACTCACGGGGGTGCCCTCAGCAGTGGTGCAATTACCAGAACATCTCCCCCACCGTGTCATACAGCTGTGGCTTTGGAATATTCCTGTGTTGTGCGTGTGAGTTTTGTTAGCAGACAAAGGAACTGAAATTAAAAAGGAGAGTTGATTCCTTGGGAACACCTGATCCTGGAAGGGATATGAAGACCTAGGCACGTGGCAGAAGCCCTGATAGAAGTGGCACTGTGTGGGGCATATAACAGGCTTGGAGCCGACAACACTGAGTGTTGGTTTGCTCTGTGCCTCAGTTTCCACGCACATCTGCAAGACCTCACCAGAAACAACCATCTCCCTCACAGTCAAGACTGAGCGGTCCTGCCGAGCAGACGAGCCATGCCAAGAACTGGCAGAGCTTGCTGCGGCTTCTACCATCAATAAAGCAACACTATTGTAGAAGCTTCTCTGGGCACAGACACTGTATCCCTAGGCCTGGCTGGTGAGCCCTTGGGGAAGGCAAAAGCAGGGTGGGCTGTTTGGGTAGCTGTGTGGACCAATGAGGCTGAGAACAGACCAGCTGGATGAGAACACAGAGTATCCTGCTGCTGACTCTCAATACTCTAATAGTAACAGTGTAGCTTAGCAAAAGCTATGCACACTCAGAGATAGCCCAGGCACAGGGGCTGGGGCCTGGGGCCCTGTGGCTGTAAGTGGGGGGGGGGAGGTGGATGTCCTACCCTGACTTGGTCAGTTTTGTCCACCTCCTAAGTGACACATCCTGAATGTGGCTGCTACATCATTTTGAATTAGCTGAATGTACAAGCTTATCTGAGCTCACTCAGTTTCCCAGTTTAATTTAACCACTCAACTGAACTTAGCTTGTTAACTTAGCGCATTAACCTGACTGAGCTTTCTTGGCTAACTTCTTCTTAAACCATGCTCTGAATGAGGCTTGCTGGCTCCTCTGTGTCCAGCAGCCAGGACCGAAAGAATTTTAAGAGCTGCATGTTTCCCGAGTGAGTGCGCACAGGCTTTTCTGGACACTATTCCCCAAACTGCACAGCATGGTTGTTTATGTAGGGATGTGGCTTCTTTCCCAGTGTTAGGTGCCGGGGCTGAGTGTGCTAGAGGTGACTCTGGCCGACGACGTGAGAGAGTTTTATGTCAGGCTTTCCTTGTCCTGTCTGAGGACAGCCTCATGTTCCACCGAGGTTGTCACCAGCTGAAGACAACTGTACTACTAAGATCCATGGTAAATAACTAGGTAAATTCACAGACCTTAATAAGTAAAGTAAACTAATTCCTGCTATGAAAAGATTCACACATTAGAAAGCCCAAGCCCCAAACTCCCTTTGTGGTTCAAGGTTGGGCTCTGGGCCATGATTGAATTTTTGTGTTTTAAAAAGAAGATTTTGCCTCATGGGCCATGTGTGGACTAGCAGGTGTTTTCTGCAACAAATGCTACCTGTTGAGTCTCTCCTCCCAGGAGGCTTTAGGGAGGAGCCTTTGCAAGGGATTCACCTGGGAGCAGGAGCTCGGCTGTGTTGCTGTGCACTGGGGAGGGAGCCTGGCCTATTTTACATTGCCAGGTCTATTTTTAAATAAAGTTCTTTGTGCTTTAAGCTGCTCCTAAAATATCTCCCTGGCTTGTTCCATGGAATTAAAACAAGTCACCAATCGAACCTCTGCTTGAGTCAGCAAATCCCAGTGATCAGAGACAGAGGGGCCACACCAGATGGGTGTCCTGGTACCTCAGAGTGTCCCTGTCACATGCCTCCATTCCTCCACACATTCAGCAACCTCTGAGGACTGCCACTGTTGAGGGTACACACCTCTCCAACAAACTTCCTCACAAATCACATCAAAAGAAGAAAAGGAAGCGAAGACTGTCTATTTTGGTCGCTTGGGTTACAGAGACAAAAATCTGAGGGGCTGGGAGTGGGGAGGGTATGGGGCTGCTTCAGAGCTGCTAGGTACACCCTGAGTGGCCTGTTAAATATGCTGGAGCTGGTCAGGGTTGGGAGGGGCACCTGTGATTTCCAGTGAAAGTGCCACCTGGGCTCTAAGGTTGATGTGACAGATGTTAGAATAACATGATACCTTGTCATTGGAGATGGGTAAAATCGCTGGATGCTGGGAGGGGTGAACCTTACTTGAGGGGATTCTGTAGGAAGGCAGTCACCCTCTGTTAGTGTTCATGCACACAGATCCATACCCATATGCATAGGTGCATGCTCATGCACACTCACTCATATACATGTGCATAGGTACATGTTCATGCATGCATACTCATATACATGTGCATAGGTGCATGTTCACGCACACTCTTTCATATACACGTGCACAGGCACATGCACACACACACAGACACAAGCATCTACTTGCCCCTGGAGTTCTCATTAAGCAGAACAAAGTCATACATGCACATGTATCCTTGCACACACCACACACACATGTACACACACTTAGGAGTTCCTATTTACCCTAGACCTCCAATCACATACACATTCATGTTCACACATGTGTAAACGCACATATCCAGACACGCTCATTCTGGGACTTCTGCTTGCCTCTGGATCTCCTGTCACACATGCACACACTCATATACACACATACACACACATAAACACATACAAGTACACACACACACACCAGCTGTTCAGTCAGGTAGGTAAATGACTCTGCTAGGACACTGGTTGTCATCTGATTCAAGACAGTTTGTAGAACTCTAGGAGTTTCTCAGAAATCCTGACTCCTTTAGGAAAAGCTGCCAAGACTCTCCCGCTCTTGGCATATATATATATTCATGCAGACTCCACTGGTATATTTTAACCAGAAGAAAACCATTTCTGCACACATGAGGTCATAGCAGTGGTCACCATGCCTGTGCATCTGAGAGCACTGTAGTGTTTACCAGACTCCTCAAGAGTTGTGTACATGTCCTCTGATAAGGGAAGGGAGAAGGCATGGGAAGACAGACCATCTGGGTTGATTGTCAAGTTGGTGAGGGTGCCAATGTGTTAAGGCTCCACAGGCTGGTGTGCTCTGCCTGCAATTAACATGGAGGGGTATACAGAAAGGGGGCTGTGGAGGTAGGTGGGGTCATATCTACTTGCTAGCTGCTCACTCTGGGAGGACTGGAGTCTTGTGACTCTGAAAGTATAGATTTCTTGGTGCCCCAAGTCAGGAAAGCAGATAAGTGGGGGTAACTCCTGTCAGGGACAAGTGTTCATCTAGAAATGAGATTGCCATTGTGACTAGACAAGGCCCATGATGACAAGGGCCAGAGCAGCCTGAGAGGCCAGCTTGGACTGGCAAGAGGCACACTCTTTACGAGGGATGGGCGTGTCAAAGGTGTTAATTATGAGGCTAGCATAAGAGGAATGGCTTGGTGACAGACTTGTTACCCAATGCCCCTAGTCGGCCTGTGGAGGGGGACTGTCACCCCACTTTGCACACTGGTCCTAAGGCTAAGGCACTCTGAGAGACTGGTGAATAGAGGAAGACTGAAGACCAGAAGCCCTGGAGGGCTCTTCAGAAAACCACACAAATGTACCCCAAACACGGTACTGAGAGAATATAGGCATAGAATCCACATGCTGTGTGACCCACTGTATGAAATATTCAGAAGAGGCAAAGCTCTCAGACAGAAAGAAAAGCAGGCAGACAAGAAATGGGTGAGGGGTGGCCAGGCCAGCTGGGAGAACAGTGTGAATGTCCTTAGTTGGGCATCAAGAATGCCCTGAAATTAGGTTTTGGGTCCTGTCGCTCTCCTGTGCTAAGGCTGAGATAGGAAAGCATCACCCACACCAGACCCAGGTCGGAGACACTGCGAGTGCAAACGTGATCATTGTCCACAGCTGACTCAAGCTGAGAGGACAGTAAGTCGTACCTGAATTTACTCACTGGCTTTTGTAGGTGGGTGTTTTCTCTGCATACATGTCTGAGCATGTATATCTGGAGTTGGAGTTACAGACGGTATGTGCTGGGAATCGAACCCAGATCTTCTGAAAGAACAGCCAGTTCTCCACTGAGAACCAATGAGCCATCGCTCCAACACCATTGGCTTTTATACCAGGGTAAAGTCAAATGCAATGTAAAATCTATTTTCGACACCATTTTTAGCATATAGAGGATGTATTTCACTATTTTGGCAACTTTCTATAAACATGGTTCTTCATCTTAGGCTCCCCGAGACAGCAGGGACTAGAGGGTTAGTAAGATCTTTCAGTCTTCACCCACTTAGCCACGCCCCTGGGGCACCTGCCTATCACCTTCCAGGGGAGCGCCCAAGGTGCACAGCGACGGCTCTGAGAAAGTGACTTCTGCATGCCAGATTGGACACGCTGGACAGGACTCTGTCAGCAGACAGCCTCCAAAACCCATTCTTGCCTCTAGTGGTTGCTTCTCCTCTCCAGTCACACATCTGTTCTTTCTATTTGCAAAGATCAGAGTTTTATAAGACAAACATATGGATCTCGAGATTTATCATATGCCCTGCGCTGTGTCGACGAGGAAATACAGCTGTGTGTACTTAGTCACTCCCTGCACGTTTGTTCCCAGAGTATAAATTCACACCAACACATTTCCGCAAGAAAATATTGTGTCAAAGTCATACGAAGCAAGCTCCTGTTGCCAGCCCCGAATGACATGGTGACTATGTTTTCTTTAATAGACTCTAGTCTGTCATTTTTATCTTTATATAAAAAAAAAGGTGTTAGGTTTTTTGAAAAGTGGCCGAGGGAGACCACTCCATGTGCTTTTACACTTGTTTTCTTGTGGGGAATTTTCCTGAAGAAAGAGTGGTGGCAGCCGAGGTATGCTTTCTAGAGATTCACTCATGGTGTCTCAACCGCATCCCATAGCAAATGCTGTAAACCTGAAAACCTGAGAGTAATCTGGCGTCCCCTTCTGGGGTTTCCCATGTGTTCTCCTGACTAAGCCAGAACTATCAGGCTTTCTCCGGGGAGGGAGCTGGGGAGAGGTGGTGCAGGCAAATTCCACACTTCCTCCAGTTGTTATCAGTAACGAATCTTTAATGAATCCTTTTCCTCCATTCTATTTATTCATTGACACATTCATCCATACACCTCCTCACACAAGCACTCAACCATCTGTCCATCATCCATCCATCCATCCATCCATCCATCCATCATCCATCCATCAATCCATCATCCATCCATCCATCCATCCATCCATCATCCATCCATCATCTATTCATCATCCATCCATCCATCCATCCATCCATCCATCCATCCATCCATCATCCACCTATCCATTCATCCATCCATCCACCATCCACCCACCCATCATCCATCCATCCATCCATCCATCCATCCTTGCCTTCACAACCTCATATATCCATCTATCCATCCATTTACCTATCCATTGCTTCTTGTCAGTTTGGCTAAGATCAAGTGCATTTGTCCACGCATCTATCCATCCGCCTTAAAGGCTGGGACCTCCCAGATTCCAGGACTTGGGATGGAGGCAGATGCTCAGCAGTTTGATGCTGATGAGAGCTCCTGAAATCACTTAGCAGCCGAAACACTGGGGCCACTTCTAGAATGACTTGATTTAGCCCTACATTCTGCCACCCTCAATGCGAACATGAAAACACTCTCCACAGTTTTCTTCAGCACAGGAGGCTGATGGAGTGTGAAATGAATGACAGGAACTATATATTGGCATCGCCACAGGGGCACCCATCTTAGCCTCTGAATTGTTTCCAGGAAACACCTGTAGGGGGAAGCCTTCCCTCTGGGCCAGTCACTGAGGACTTAGGTTTGCACTACAGCCATGGTTCTCTTCCTCCCTGCTGGCCAAGGTTGAGCTTTCCCATCTGCTTGGTTAAGGCCTGATGCTGACTTGCCTCCAAATGTATGCACCATTTTGTATGTGTGAGGCTCCAAGAGTTGTCTAATGCCTTTCTGTCACCTTTTGGGTGATTTAAGCCTCATTTTTATGCATGGCAGAAAAATCTTAACAATTCAGAAAGAGGATTTTGTAGGATTTGGACAAAGGAGAAAATTTATACCGAGCCCTGCAAAAAGCTTCCTAGCTGAAAAGCACTGTATACAATTTGTAGGTAATTCACATTAAATTATGCCTCAGGGTTATGTGGCTGAAAGAGGGAAAAGGCTGTTAGCATAGGAGGTGGGTGTTTCTCCCACTGAGAAGAGTCCTGGGATATTAGAGGGTACACGAACAGTGACACTATTGCTGGGTTTGTGGACGGACACAAGGCCTGGGCTGAGCATTTGCCCAGAAGCAGCTCAGCATGGCTTCCTCGATGGAGAATGGGTGGGAAGAGAAGGGAAGAAAATGGGCCACCCTAGCCCCCCGCCCGTCCCAAGAGAACCTAGTTTCATGGAGATGCAGACAGAGCTCCAGGAGACACAAGTCCTGCTGCAGAGAGCAGATCCCCTCTTCCCATTGCTGGTAAGACTGGGAGTTCCAAACAGCTAGGAGGGTTCGGAGACTTGCTAGGTTTCTGACTGCTAAAATGTGCCTGTGTGTATGCATGCACACATGTGTAGTGTATATTGTGTGGTATGTGGTGTGTGTGTGTGTGTGTGTGTGTGTGTAGCTCATCTATGGAAGCCAGAGGTCAACATTAGTGTCTTCCTCAATCTTCTCTCTCTCTCTCTCTCTCTCTCTCTCTCTCTCTCTCTCTCTCTCCCTGATATTCACAGATTCAGGAAGGCTCACTGGCTAGTGAGTTCCAGGGACCCTCCTGTCCCTGCCTTACCAGTGCTGGGGTCACAGGTTCATGTCATTGCACCTGACTTTTTAAAAGCATTGCTACAGTGGATCAAACTCAGGTCCTTGTGCTTGTGTGACAAGCATCAAAAAATCTCCCCATTCACTATGTGCAGATGTGACTGAGCAATGGCAGTGAGGTTGTGCTGATCAGGGCGGGCTGTCAGCTGTCAAGCAGGGAGAACATCCTTGGGAGGGAAGACAAGAACTCAGGACGATGGAGAAGAGGGCACAGGGAAACAGAGATGGGATGGGCAGCGCTTTTGCAGACAAGAAAATTCAAGAGTTTTCAGAGCTATCAAAAGCTGCACAAAGACTTGGAACAGACTCCTGTGGTGCCCCAGAGGAACTAACTCTAACAATACCTTAATTTTAAATGTTTGATTCCAGGACTGTGAGAGAACACATTCCTGCTGTTTGAAGCCTCCTACTTGGTGGCCATTTGCTCTTGTGGCACATTTGACTCACAGATACTAAGCACAGCTTGGCAGTAATGTTCATTCCTGGTGATGGGCCATCAGGGTGTCTACCACAGTCTATACCACATATGACTGTGACCATAACTATAGCTCTCCTCCCCACATTCTCTTGCAAGGACTTTGAACTAAACAGACCATAGCTTGCAAAAGTGATAGGTCTCTATCTGTGTCTATACATCTGCACCTGTGCACTCAGCTCTCACCTGTGGGTGGTATGTATCTAACACAGATACAGGCATGTATCTACTGCCCACATACCTGTCACCTGTGTACTGTCTGCCTTCCCTACCACCTGTGTATTTCTCGGTAGCCCACTGCTATCTCATGGGTTATACCAACCTCTCTACACTTGAACTTGTCTGGGTAGGACCTGCACAGAAAAAGCCAGTCTGAATTGCTGGGGAAAATGACGTGCGAAGTGCTGTTGATTTTTTTTTTAAAGAAAGCTGTATATTTTCAAGCCTGTGCATTAGCACCAACTATCACGCATTAACAAAACCTCAGAGTCTGCTGGGTGCTGTTGAAGTGTGGCTGGAAGGTCCTAATGAAGAGACAGATCTGGCTCTCTCCCTGTACACCCTTGGCGTTGCTCATTTAGCACATTCTCAGCCAGCAAATGGTGCTGCTAATGTATCGCATGGGCTTGTCGTCTTAAGTAGGTTACATGCCCCCTTCCTGCAACACCGAGACATTCGCCCCTCTGCCAAGCTGGTACAGGGGGTGGGGCGTTGCTTCTGCTCTGCTCTAGTCAGAAGTAAGGACTTGCTGGTCTGAGAGAAGCTCTTAACCTGCTGGGCACCCAGCCACACATGGCCAACGGTCCACTCCTTACCATTGTGATCATGCCTGATGTGGGGGCCACCCCACTTTCCCCCCTGCTCTGCAGCCTGATGACCCAGGGGTCTTGCCCACACTGCATGCTCTGCAGCCTGATGCCCCAGGGCTCTTGCCCACACTGCATGCTCTGCAGCCTGATGCCCCAGGGCTCTCACCCACACTGCATGCTCTGCAGCCTGATGCCCCAGGGCTCTTGCCTACACTGCATGCTCTGCAGCCTGGTTTGCTCTTTTGCCCTATCCAGGCTCTTGAATAGGTCAACCAGGCCTCCAGCTATTGGTGCCTCCTGGCCTCATAAGTACATGGTGATTACAGCTAGAGGCATCTGTAGAGCCAGACCAGGCAGCATGAGGAGCTTGTGCTACTGGGGAGGAAGAGGGGGGAGGGGGAAGAGGAGGGGGAGGAGGGGGAAGAGGAGAAGAGAAAGGGGAGGAGAAGAGGGAGGATGTAGAAGAGGAGAAGGAAGACGAGGAGAAGGGGAAGGAGATGAGGAGGATGTTGAGGATGTGGAGGAGGAGGATAGAAGGAGGGGGAGGGGGAGGAGAGGAAGAGGGGGAGGGGAGGAGGAGGAGGAGGAAGAGGATGAGGATGGATAGGGCCTGAGTACAGGTACTCCAGTCAGGCGGGGCCTTGGCAGGTAAGAGATATTTGGAAAACTCTGTGAAGAAGGTTCTGACTCCAAACTTGAGGGGTCAGAGGTGACCTGAACCAAGCCAGGACCCCTACAGGATAGCTGTTTCCTTCTCCTAAACAGGGGTGGGGTGTGTTCAGCTGTCCCACCACCTCATTACCCTAGGAGCCTGAGGTGGCAGCCCATTACCCGTGCCAGATGGTACCATGGCTCTTCCTTCCCCCTTTTGTCTTGGCAGAAAGCAGGGCCTCTCCTGAAGGACCTGGCAGGATTATCTCAGGGTGTTAGGCTCTGGGGCTTCTTGAGACCACTCAGTCAGCTTAACCCAAGGGCAAAAGCCATAAGCAATAGCTAAGTGAAGGGTGTAAGCCAGCCAAACTTGACTACATAAGAGGCAGCAGGGCCAGGAGGCAGGTCTGACAGTCTCCATGTGCCTTTAATTCTGAACAGGGGTCTGAGGCTTCACTGTATCTCTTGCTAGGTGGTGCTTCAGAGCCACTGAAACTGGAAAGCACACTGTTATATAATAACTACCTCCAAATGGAAGCTCTCTCTCTCTCTCCTGGAGGGAAGACAGGCTCACAAGACTCAGGGGGGTAGCAGCCTAACAAGATTGGAAAAGCCAAAATGTACAGGATTTGCAGGACCCTCCCAAGACTGTAAGGGCAGCGAGCCGTTGCTGGGGAGGAGACGCTGATCCTTTAAGCTGCCTTCACGAGGTGCAGAGAGCGCCAGGCTTGCAACCTTGTGAGGTGGCGCCAGATTCAGTGGGCTCTCCGATGACACGTCTACCTTTGGGTCCTCCACGCTACTGTCAGTCACTCAGTAAGCCCTTCGCTGCACCAAGACGGATTTGGTGGGATTTCTCCTTTGGTCTCGGGTGCCCTGTCTGGGGTGAGTTGATGTTTCTTCTCATCTCCCTAGGAAAAGTCTCACAGGACAGCTTAGCTGAGCTGGAAGGTCCCACGGTGTGGCACATACACCCCGGCTCTGCAGACGTCCCACGTGTCAACCGCTCACAAGCAGTTATGTTGGCTGTACACTGAGACAGCATTTCAAACCCACTGAATTAAGTAAAATGCAAAATTAGAATGGACTCTCTCTGATTACTGCAATCTTTTAGCTGTGGCTTCTGGAGAACTCAGGGTGCCAAGGGCAGCATACGTGTGGAAATTTCCACCTCTTTGAGCCAATGGCAGGAAAATGGCTCTCAGAGCTTGGCTGTCCTGACCCTACTCTTGGGTGCCTAGAATTGAGTCTCCTGTTTCCCGTGACTGGTACAAGCTCTTCCACCCATGAGCTTCTGTACTTCATTCCCAGTCTTTTAGCTAACACCCTCTTAACCCAAATGCACCTTCTATCGGGGGCCTGGCTGGATCACTCCCCCAGTCCTATAGGGTCGTTTTTCCTTGTAGAAGGCACCCCCACGTCCCTGGTCTCCTCTTCTCTCTTTTCTGGTTGACCCTTACTCTGCTCTGGTTTGTCTGTGTTTGCCTGTGTTGGCCCCGTAGTCTCAAGGAGAGCTTATCTGGATGAAATGTGGGCATCTTCTGCCTGCACCTCAGAAGCTGTCTATACCTCTCCCCTCATGAGCAGCTGGCTTGGCTCAATCCCTTCCTTGGATGAGACTCATTCCTGTTAAGGTGTAACTTAAGCTTGAAAAGTGTGAGCTTTGAGCAGTCCACTAGGCAAGATGGTTATGTAACTTAAATTCCCTAAAGGGCATTCTCTCTGGCCTCTGTCTTATTGTGTCCCATGGTCTAGAAGAAAGATGTGGCTCAGTTTCCCTGTAGCAGTGGGAGCAACCCGAGTGTGCTATTTGCTCTGTGGGTAGCCCCATAGTCCTGAATTTATTTCAGGATGTGCCCTGAGAGTACTATGAACAGAAGACGTGAGAACAGGCAAGAGAACCTGCCAGGCTAGCCCTCCCTGCCTGTGGGAGACAGTGAACATTGAGGAGCAGCGGCCTTGGGCTGCATACACACCACATAATAAAACCCTGGTAAGAGAGAAGCTGTTCATGGAAGCACCAACCCTAGCATCCATGTGAGGTGGGTGAGACTTGCCAGGCTTCTCATGACCTCTTTTTTGCCAGGGATGCACGTGGACTGCGTCCTCTCACAGAGTCTCTTTATGGTGGAGCTTTCAGGAGACAGGAAAAGATGTCAGAGGAGGATGCTGCCCCGGGATTTGTCTACATTCTTTCAGGTAACTACCTCAGAGAATGAGATACAGCCATGACCAGAGAGGCCCAGAGGATCTTAAAGTACGTGTGGATACGTGAACACACAATCACAGATCCAGGGCTGGGAGCACCAGAGCATTCTGCTTGGGGATGAGATGTCAGAGAAGGTCTCCTGGGCAGTATTCAAGGTGGGTCCTGTCCTCGCTCAGTGGTTTGGGGGGGGTCATCTCCTATCTCCCATGGCCTCTCCTACTCCCCTCGGGACTCTGGCCGTGCTCCCCATCTCCCACGGCCTCTCCTGCTCCCCTCGGGACTCTGGCCGTGCTCCCCATCTCCCACGGCCTCTCCTGCTCCCCTCGGGACTCTGGCCGTGCTCCCCATCTCCCACGGCCTCTCCTGCTCCCCTCGGGACTCTGGCCGTGCTCCCCATCTCCCACGGCCTCTCCTGCTCCCCTCGGGACTCTGGCCGTGCTCCCCATCTCCCACGGCCTCTCCTGCTCCCCTCGGGACTCTGGCCGTGCTCCCCATCTCCCACGGCCTCTCCTGCTCCCCTCGGGACTCTGGCCGTGCTCCCCATCTCCCACGGCCTCTCCTGCTCCCCTCGGGACTCTGGCCGTGCTCCCCATCTCCCACGGCCTCTCCTACTCCCCTCGGGACTCTGGCTGTGCTCCCTATCTCCCACGGCCTCTCCTGCTCCCCTCAGGACTCTGGCCGTGCTCCCCATCTCCCATGGCCTCTCCTACTCCCCTTGGGACTCTGGCTGTGCTCCCTATCCTCTCTTCTCTCACAAGAAAACCTTGTACTCATGAGGCTGCATATCCCTGGTTCTGTGAGTTGGGACCTGGACATTCAGGGGAACTCCATCTTCCCAGTTCATCTTCTGCTTAGACTGGGAGCACTGGGGTGCAGCCTGAGACCCATTCTGATGTCTTCTTGGACCTAGAGGTCCAAGCCAGGAAGTGTTTTACCCTGGATCAAATGGGCAACCTTCACTTCTGGCTTGCACACACAGCTAAACATGAGTCCTCACATGTTTCTCCACACCATCACACGTTTTGGGTCTTGTCCTGCACACCATCACAGCCCACATACTTCTCTTGAGGTTCCTTCTTACTGCCAGGACCAGATGCCAACCACACACTCAATCCCTGGGTTTCTTTCCTCCCCATACCCAGTGCTGCCTCGATTCCCTTCTTAGCCCTTTATCAACAAGGGGCAGGCTGCTGCCTGCAGAGACTCAGGGAAGCTTCAGTCACAGCTGCTCTCAGGGACCCCACTGCTTTCTCCCATTCTTCTTACTAATGTTCCAGTCCTTGCTAGTGACCCGAGAACCTGCTCAGTACCCTTGCACACATGGCTAGGGACTTGAGAACCTGCTCAGCGCCCTTGCACACATGGCAGAAGTTTCACTGTCCTCCAGACACCATCAGCTTGGAATGCACACCTCTGCCATAGCCTCAGGGTTGCCTTGCCTGGGACCATATTGAATCATTTGGCCCCAGTGCCAGATGCTAGAGCTGGGGAAATTATGCCACGGGTGTTCTTACTCTTACATTACATATGACTAGGTCTGCTTGTCAGACTGGGAAAGGCTCTTAAGTCATCCAGGGACAACACCCTATGTGTATTTTTATCATGTATGGAAGGAACACTGGTATGTCCTGGGGGATATACCACTTGTTCATCTGTTCACCCATTTACCTGCCCGACCTTCCTTGCTTGCTTGCTTCCTTCCTTCTTCCTTCCATTCATTCAGGCATCCAGCCATCATCTACCATCTGTGAAACCATCACTGACATGCTCCCCTACCCACTGGTTCTTTCTCTGTCCATCTCCAGCCATTCATTCACCTATCCTTCCAGCATCCTTCCATCCATCTATCCAACCACCCATCAATCCATCCATCCATCATCCATCCATCCATCCATCCACTAACATGTCAATCCATCCATCCATCCACCCATCCACCCATCCACCCACCCATCCATCCATCCATCCATCCATCCATCCATCCACTAACATGTCAATCCATCCATCCATCCACCCATCCACCCATCCATCCATCCATCCATCCATCCATCCATCCATCCACTAACATGTCAATCCATCCATCCACCCACCCATCCATCCATCCATCCATCCATCCATCCATCCATCCATCCACTAACATGTCAATCCATCCATCCATCCATCCATCCATCCATCCATCCATCCATCCATCCACTAACATGTCAATCCATCCATCCATCCATCCACCCATCCATCCATCCATCCATCCATCCATCCATCCATCCATCCATCAATCCTTCACACTTCTTTCCCTTCAATTTTCTCTCATAAGCACCGTAATATTGGCTCTGCACCTGGATTTGAAGTTCAGCCACAAATTACTAGGGGAAGTACCCTAGCACCCTAGTGGTAAGTACCACACATACAAGTAAATTAAGTTACTTTCATGTCTCATCTAGAAGCCTCTCTCCTGAAGGGAGACACAGAGCGAGTTGCAGCAAATCTGTCTGCGGCTCCTTACCCTGCAGACCTGACCCATTACCTACGTTCTATCCTAAATCACCAGTGGGAGTCATGCGTAACTTTTCACATTAGGATGGTCACAGGACTCTGAAAGGCTTCTTCAGCTTTGCCTTGTCTGGATGACTTTCTCCAGCCTCCTGTGTCTGAGCCTGCATGCCACACCTCTTGGGAGAGGGGACAACTCAGTTTTGACATCTCCATCCTCAAGTTGACAGTGACTCCAGGCTCTGTAGGGGCCTCCAAAGTCGTCTCAATCCCTTTGGTTGGGTGGGTTGACCTTATCCTTGGCCCACTGGAGGACATGTGATGCTAGCCTAGCCAGTGGAAGGACCTAAACCCTCATGAACAGGTTATAGGTCATCCTGCCAGGATGACTAGACTGATGACTCTCATTCTCTACAGTTTTCTGGAGTTGATGGGGAGGGGACAGTTGATGTCAGTGAGACTCAGTTTCTTGGAGCAGCTGAGGATCCACATGAAAGGCAGAAACCCAGTCAACCCAAGAAACAATTCCTTCCTGATGGGTGGAGTCACCAAGGCCCCTGGGTCTGCACATTCCTAAAGTCCACATTCCTGCTGTGCAGCTGCTCTGGACTGTACTCCATTGCCTTGCCCGGTTAGCTGTAGCAGGAAAGGGAGTGGGTGCTTTTAGGGGGTAGCTTCAGGTGGCCTGAGGTGTTCATGACCTGGTTCTTCCTGGCCCTCCCCGCACAGTCTGCCACTGCACCCTAGAAGGAGAACTTCTGCTCAGGATTCATTCTCAGAGCATGTCCCATGTACACCTGGTACTGATAACCAGAAGCCATGTCCCACCTGCGCTGGACCCTCAAAACCACTGCTGCTAGGAATTATTTCTGTTAAGCCTTTGAAGCTGAGGGGAAGGAGGATGGGGAAGGAGAACCCTTCTCTCTGGTGGCAGAGGGAGATGATTTGGGGAGAGTAGTTGCTTTCACTCAGTGGTAGATAGTTTGGGGAAATGGCTTTTCTGAAGTTGCCTTGTGGGTGGAGTAGCCTCTGATGGGATCCAAGGTCTCTTCCTCAGTTTTCCTGACTCTAATTCCTCTATACTAGGAAATAGGAGCTTTGGTGTAGACCAATTAAATTTCAGTCAAACCCACACTGTGCCCTCCCTCTAAAGCCCATAATGGCTGTCCAGTGGTCTCAGAATAAACGGTTTCCAACACACTCCAGGGCCTGCCTACTTCCTCTCTGCTCAGCCCAACCCTCCCCTCACATTAGTAACCAGATTTGTCTGCCTACGTGCACAGTGCCTTGTTCTGCACTGGGCCTTTGTGTTGACAGTGCATTGTGCAGGGTGCGGTACGGCAGTCCTTGGCCCCATCACTCCAGTTGACCTTGACCTTCACTTCGAGCTCTCTAGTGACCTGTCCTCTCCATCCCATGATGCTCTGAGTGCCCTTCCAAGAACTCTATCCCTACAATGTGTCCATAACCACTTGGCACCCTGCTGCCTGTGAACATGGCTTCCAAGGCCAGGGATGGTGCCAGGGGTACAGGGCAGAGTTCAATGGGGGCAGATATGCCCCTAGGGAGCCCTGGTGCAGGCTCTGGGCTCCTTGGACCTCCCGACATGGGTCCTCCTGAATTGGAGCACCATCAGGAAGAGTCTGCTCGGGAGGGAAGGCAGTAGTGAGGACCATGGCTGCAAGCTGGCCAGTGGGTGGAGGCAGCCCCTGTCTGCACTGTTCTGGAAAACACATTGGTTCACTGGCCAGCACAGCATCTGCAGTAAGAGGCTGGGGAGGGCGCTGAGATGGTCCCTTAGCTCCTGCCCTGACGGGATATGCCCACTTTATAGGACCCACGGATTCTGGCTCCTGCCTTGCCTGTTGATTTTTCAGATAGCTGTGACAGAGTCCCAGACACCAGGGAATGGAGAGTGTAGCTCAGATGGAGACTTGTTCAGACTTAGCCCACGAGGCCACCAGCTGTTTGCACAGACCCAAAGGTCAGAGATAAATCTAACATTTTGTCACACTGGTGCATTGTAAGGTCAATTGGTGGCCCTTGGCTGTGCACACAGCTCATCAAAAATGAATAAATACGAGCATGCTGGGAGCCACTCCCTGCAGAGGTCAGACAAGCAGTGAGACTGGCAGATCCTCCGGCCTCAGACTGTGGCAGACACTGAGGCTGCTTCAGGGAGCTGTTAATATCCCCAGGCATATCCTGCACTGACCAGAGCCACACTGGCCCTCTGGGGATACGACTTCTTCTCAGCCAATTCAAAGGTTCAGACTTATTTAAAAAAATTAGTGTCACACTTGACTTGTCAAAGTCACACAGTGCAAGGATGGTCTCGGGCAAGCACCCTGGCCAGCCAGTGGCTGACATGGCTTCCCTGATGGACGGATGGCAGGCAAAGCTGCACGGGCAACTTCGTGGGTCTGACCTCCCTTCTGGCTGCAGCGTCTGTGGCAGCCCTCTTCCTCCGGAGACTGAGGTGTTATTTTCTGGACCCACCCCTGTGAGCTGGAGGGAGTAATTCCAACTACCCAGCTTATTTGCCAGGAGCCTTTTTGTTCAGGCACCGTGGCTATTCGTTTCTAGGAACTTCTTCCATCAATGTCACTTTATTCCTCCAATGGGCATCAGCAGATCTTGTTTTGTTTTGTGTGTGTGGTATGTATGTACTCACATGGGTATGTGCATATGTATATGCACACATGTGTGTTTGGCAGAGTCATAGGCCACCATCAGGTGTCATCCTTAACCACTCTCTCCCTGATCTGTTGAGGCAGGGTCTGTCTCTGAACCTGGAGCGCGCCAACTCAGACCAGCCATCCAGCAAATCCCAGGCTTACCCCTGTTCTGAGAAACAGGGTTCTGCTTCCCCAGCACCACCTGTTGCCAGGAGTGATTTTCTATGGAATACAGGAATACGATAGACAGCCCCGGGAGGTTCTGATGCTGCCTAAGCCACCTGCAATTCCCACTTACTCTGAGCATGCAGTTTGAATCAGGTCTGTTCCACTGACCAGGGAAACACAGGCCTATGCACTCCTCATGGCCCTATTGTACAAAGCACCAAGAACAGAGCAGCCAGAGAAAGCCCAGAAGAGTCTCCTGACTACACACACCTGAGCACTCCTCACACCATTGGGAACACACATACACCTAAGCATTTCTCGCACACAGGCCCAGTTGCCTGGCTGAAATTCGGTTCCCATGCTTTTCTGCTGTGTGATCCGGGATGAGTTTCTTTACCTCTCTGTGTCTCACTTTTGTCATTTGTGAAATGGAGGTAGGGAAAGTATCTCAAAGTCCTGAGTTGTGCAGATTGACAGTGTGTCTCCACTGGCTCTGGCACAGAGGAAGGGCACAACAGCACAATCTGCTGCTATTGTTGCTGTTGTGGTCAGGGTGGAGCACCATGGTGGAGCACTAAGGTGGAGCACCATCCTGGAGCAGGGCCTGAGCACACAGGTTTATTGGAGCTACTCCATCCACATGTTTCCCACCCTGCTCCCTAGAACCGAGGAGGCTCTGCCCGGAAGCAGAGATGGCACCACAGCTCTAGGATCCTCCCTTGCCACTTCCATCTGCTCTGCTGTTCTCTCCCCTGTTTTCTTGCCTGAGACTCTCCTGTAAAACTCACTGCTTAGAGGGACTTGGAAGGGAAGAAGAGGCCATCTATGGGCTGTGCTGAGCTGAGGTGCAGGCGCCCTGCTGGACTGCAGGAATGTAGAGAGGGAAACAATGGGGCCATTAGCTTGCACTGCCAAGCACTGTGTGGGCATCTGGCTGTCCACGGGAGCTACTAAGACTCAAAAGCTGACACCCAGTTAGGAGATTATAAGACATTGGGGAACTCCATGAGGCCCTTGGGGATCCCACAAACAAGTCCGTGCTCAGACAGCCAAGCGCACGGCCCCCGGCAGCCTGAAGCTCTGTAGGACTGCAGAGAGGGGCGCATGAAGCCAGGACCAGGTGCAGCGAATCCTCGCACCGCAAGTCTCTAATGATCAAGATGCCTGGTGACTTTATCACAGCGTCTGCTGACTTCTGTCTAATGTGTCTGATTTATGGGAACAGCACAGTGAATTAATTATGGTTATTAAACGCTGCTTGTTTAATGAGGACAGAACACATACCCGCAGGCCTTCCTGTTCTAGCTGGAGGCCAGGGGTGTTCAGCTCAGCTCAGTTCAGCTCAGCTCACAGTGACAGAGGCAGGATAGAGACACGGGAGGGGTGTGGCCTCTGTCCCTCAGGCAGACAGTGTGGTTGGAGCACCAGAATAGAGGAAGGTGGCCAGGTTGCTTCTCTGAACTCTGCACTCGGGGCAGAATGAAGGCTGAATCCTGGACCCCCGCTGCCTTTAGGAGCTGGAATCTAAGTTCCGGTTTAGCAGCTCTTCCACCGAATAAGCACAGACCCTTTGGAAGTTGGATTCCCTTCTTAGAAAATTAGGAATTTTTATAGGATTGTTTCCTGGAATTTGAGAAGTTAGTTACGTAAGCTGGCACAGTACTGAGCCTCACGAGGCCATCACAGCGTTGATTATTTTTCATTGGAAATAGGCATCAGCTCAGGTGTTCACATGAACATGGAGAGACACAGATGAGGGATAGATGGGACGAATGTGGAAGGCTGGGAAGGTAGAGCATTCCACTGAGGAGGGAGGAGCGTTCCACTGGGGACAGAGGACTGATCCACTGGGAAGGGAGGAGTGGTTCACTGGGGAGGGAGGACTGGTCCACTGGGAAGGGAGGACTGGTCCACTGGGGAGGGAGGAGTGGTCCACTGGGGAGGGAGGAGTGGTCCACTGGGGAGGGAGGAGTGTTCCACTGGGGAGGGAGGAGTGTTCCACTGGGGAGGGAGGAGTGTTCCACTGGGGAGGGAGGAGTGTTCCACTGGGGAGGGAGGAGTGTTCCACTGGGGAAGGAGGAGTGTTCCACTGGAGAGGGAGGACTAGTCCACTGGGAAGGGAGGATGATCCACTGGGAAGGGAGGAGCCGTCCACTGGGGAGGAATGAGTGACCCGCTGGGGAGTGAGGAGTAGTCCACTGGGAAGGGAGGAGCAGTTCACTGGGGAGGGAGGACTGGTCCACTGGGGAGGGAGGACTGGTCCACAGGATGAATGCTACCAGAGAACACTGGGACAGAGGATATGAATGTTCTGGGCCTAGTTCAGCTTCTAGAAGTTCTGTAACTCCTAGTGAGGCTCTGAACCTGTCACCTGTCCTCTAGGTTATGCTGTGGCTTGTGGGGCCAGGGGAGCCATGGAGGTGTGGAGGGCATGCCTGGAGCAAGAGTGGGGTTGAGATGTGTCCAAACTGGGCTCTGGGCCTGCATATCTGGGCACATATAGACATGTGCTCCCTCCTTTGCCTCATCAGAGGAGATCATGTAGCCTGGTAGCCAGGTTCAACTTCCTCGCTGTGTTACCTGCTGCCTGCCTCCATTTCCCTCTTAGGCCACTGGTCTGATTGCCAGTGATCACTCTGTTAAAGGAGGGGGAGTGTAGTGGGAACATCAGGGGCAGAGACCTTGATGTATGCGGATAAGAAGATGGGAACTGAGTGGCCCATCATTCACAGGCATCCCCAGGCCTTGGGGTTTACAGAGTACAATCTCTGGGTATCTGTGGCACAGGGCTCCCACTCTGGTAGTCCCCACTCTTGAATGTGATAAACAGACCCGATTGCCCCATAGAGAAGCCCACGTGCTTAGCATGACTGAGGCTCTCCCTGAGGCACAGAAGGAACAGAGCTGCCATAAGCTGGATCCTTACGGTGAAAGACGCAGCTAGAGGTTTTTATTGCTTAGTTTTGAGTTTTGTGGCCTTTCAGGCTGTAATGGTTCACTCAGGATGCTATTGCTTTTTGATGTTGCCATTCGTTCGTTCATGCTGAGCTGTGTGGAACAGGGATATGCCCTGCGGGTGGGGTGGGGCTGGCTCAGTGTGCAAGGAGGAGTTGAATTGCTTCTTTTCCTGGAGGCGGCACCTGCATGGTCTCTCTCCAGTCTGCCCCCTAAGATCTGCCATATGTGGACATCTGCTCAGAGACCCCAGTCTAGCTCAGTCACCTGCACCTGATCCCCACAGAGCCTTGCTTGGACTAAGGAGGTTTCTAAGAGGATTCTGAGTTTACACTGTTCATCATACTATCTGATATTACACATGATTGACCCACTCTAGCCATACATGCAAAAGGCCACTCACAGATTGTCCTTGCGGATAAGGAGGTGCCAACATGCACTCTACCCCAGGATGCTTAAAGGAAGGATTGATTTGGTCTCATGGTTGGAGAAGAAATAGTCTACATGGAGGGAAGGAGGCACAGTGGCAAGAAGGATTATGGAAGTGCCTCAACCCCTCCAATTTCCATAGAACAGGAAGCAGAAAGTGGACAGGAAGCAGGTCTGGGCTCTGTAAGCCTTGGGGGTCTTCCTCCAGGTAGGCTTCAGTTTCTAAATGTTTCACAAAATACCAACACAGTGCCACCAGCTTAGGACCCAGTGTTCAGACATTACAGTGTAACAAGTTCCTCTGAGACAAACCTTCTTTGAGAGACGCTCCTCAAAACAGGATGTTCTAAGGGGAAGTGAAATGTTCCATCTCAAAGGAATGTGCCTTAATCCCAGGAAGTAAACAACTCAACAGCTTCAGGAAGTCCCTGAAATGGACCAGGTTCACTAATCTCCTCATTCCACCAGCATGTATAAGAACATCTACAAAGAGATGTTCTTAGACCAGCTCAGCTGCTGAGAAGACCAACCTAGAAACCTGCAAAGGACACTCCCACCCTGTTGTGCTGCCTGCAGGCTGTGTAGCCTGTTATAGGTTTCTACTGTTTGCGAGCTGTCACCCATGCTGGGGTGGGTGTTTGGTAATGTAACTGCTGTTGGGTCATTTCTGCTCCTGCAACTCCTTACCAATATCCCCTTAAGTAACCCCAGTGAAACTTACTGATGGCCAGCTGGAGTTTGGTATGGCTGTACTTTGGTCCCTAATGAGTAGATGTCTGTTTGTGTTTCCCCAGGAACAGTGTCATACAACAACATGAACCTGTGGTGAACGTCTCACATTCAACCTAGCTTCATCTTGTAATGGCTCCCTGGGGCTTTCTTCTTTCTCCTTTTGTTTACAGTGTGTCTCGGTGTCCTGGCCACCAGAAGACCAAGCTGCCTGAAGTGGACTTGTCCAGGCATTTGTGTGACTCTCCAGACAACTGAGTATGGGAGCCCTTTGCTGATGGCTTCCTTCAGGATCACCAAGAGGAGGAGGGTGAACATGCATCAGGGCTGGCGGCAGGAGGTGGCTCAAGATAGTTCTGGAACTTTCCCTATGCTTTTGACCCTCTGCCGAACCCACAGTTTACTTATCCTGGCGGGGGCTATAGACAGGATCACCCTCTGTACCAGAGGGCCTCAGAACAGCTGTGAGATGCAGCCATTTCTGCTTGCCAGGTTGGGATAAAGCTCCACAATGGCTTCCGTCCCCACCATGACCTACTGGTAACTCAAGGCAAAAAAAAAATCTTAGAAGGACAAGATGGATCCAAGAAACCCTGCCCCCAAGATACTGTCACACATGTGAGTTAATGGTTCCCCCAGGCCAAGGGCTGCTCCCATGAAGACACGGTGAACCATGCAGGCCTCCAGCCAGCCTGCTCCAGGAGCTCCCTCCCTCATCCTCAGGCGAGGGGTGCACAGTGTCCACAGTGCCCGGCATTCCAGGATGCTTCTAGTCTACCTCAGGAATGAGTGTGCTCTAGCTCTGTCAGATCCCAGCCTGACACCTCCTGGCTGTGCCCTGCTTCAGAATGCACTGGTGCTCTGAATGTCATGAACACTTGGGGACCTCTAAAGATTCCTTTTACTGGGGGGGGCTCCTTTCCAGTCCTTTGCTCCCTCAGATGCCCTCTGGCTTCTCTGCCCTGAGCAGGGTTGATGGATCGGGTCTCATAGGGCCACCAGGTGGAAATAACTCCCTTACCTGGACACTGTCCCCCAAGCCCCTCACTTGGTCCAAAATCAACAGCTAGATGCTGCTGTGGCCATGGCTAGAGGGCACAGTGTATTCTCTTTCCCTCGGAACACTTTATTGGCTGCTATGGATTAGAAATGGCCTTAGAGGCCCCCTAGTGCTTGTGTGTTGGGAGCCTGGTCACCAGTGTACTGAGCCCCTTAAGAAGTGGGGCCCAGTGGGAAGTCCAGAGGTTATCTCCTCTCTCTCATCTGGCTGCTGTCTCTCCATGTGATTTCTCTCTTGTCAATATGGCATAGTCACTGCCAAGGGAGGCGCTTCAGACTTTCAGTTTCCGACGTTTTGAGGCACACGGATAACCTTTCTTTATGTATTTCCCATCTCCACTCTTTCCTTACAGTGACACAGATATCATACTATACAATCTCAGCAAGACCTCCCTCCCCCTTAAAGTTGGAGCCCCCTTCAAGAGCAGGAAGTATCTTTCATGTACTCAGACACTGTGCACTCCAGAGGAGACCGCCAGGGGGCGGTGCACACACTGACACCCCAATAGAGAGGTGCGAGGTGGACTTTAGATCCAGTCCAAAGAAAAATACAACTGGGGTTCAGCAACTGAGTGAACCCAAGAATTGCCGTGCCTTGCCTGAGTCACCCCAGGATTGCTGTACCTGATCCTAGTTAGCAGGAGGCTCAGCAGCCTGTGAAATACCAGACAGTGCAGCTCACTTAATTGACTCCAGCAGAAGGATCACCCTCCCCTGCCAGGCACCTTCTCACGCCTCCCAGAGATGTCCCCTGGATAAGCACGTGGAGAGGCTAATCGGTTAAGTCTCTGGAAGGATTAGGTCCCTTTACTGATGTGGATCTGCCACTATTGATTTTGGCCTATCACAAATCCTGTGTAGCCCGTTTCCCTTCAGAAAGAACCTTGTGTTGACACTGCTCAGGATCCTGCAGATATCTTCATCTTCATTGACTTCCTCTCGTGAAACACTCAACGCGGGTGCTCACGCCCAGCCTGGTCCTTCGGCAATCCTTCCACTGTGGTATGACAAAGATTTCTTTCCCTTTACATCAACCTTGAAAGAGCCACGGAGTCCTTAGTCCTGCCGTGGGAATCTGCAAAACTGCATCTTTGCTTTATCTTGGGTCCTTTGGAACGGCTCTTAACAAGAGAGCAAAAAGGAGCAGGAAGCCAAAGTTTCTGAAAGGCGTTAAAGTTCTGACCAAGAGCCAGGCGTGGTGGCCCAGCACGCAGGTTCCGAGGTGGGTGGACAGTCAGGTCAAGGGCAGTCTGAGCTGCATAATGAACCCTGCCACAAGAGAGGAAAGGTGGCTGGAGGGATGGCTCAGCAGTTAAGAACACTGGCTGCTCTTCCAGAGGACCCAGGTTCAATGGCCAGCATCCACACTATCTATCAGTAACTCTTTTTTTTTTGGGGGGGGGGCGGAATCTGATACCCTCTTCTGGCCTGTGCACATATAGCATCCACATTGTACACAACAGTCATATGTATAAAATAATGGGGTGGGTGGGAAAGAAACAACTTGTAGTTCTATGAGATGGGTATTTACATACTTGGTCCCCAGTTAGCCGCTGTTTGGGGAGGATTGGAAGGAGGTATGATCTCACTGGGGAAGTATTGAGTTAGCTCTCTCTGCTTCCAATTTGCAGTTTGAGCCTTGAGTTGCCTCAGCTGCCTACCCTGCCTGCTGTCTCTGCTCTGCCTTCATGCTCTCGAACCCTCTGGAACTGTAAGCCCAAACTCAACTCATTTTCTGTAAGTTGCTTTGGTCACAGGGTCTCATCACTGCAGCAGAAGAGTAGCCAACACACAACTCCAAACTGTATCCATGAAATGTGCCCACTTGGTAGTAGAGATTCTGTCCTGGCCTTCTGCTGGGGAGCCAAGCATGCCCTTGTCCTGACCACCAACCCTCTCAATGCTTGTCCCAGCATGGAAGCCTGCCCAGGCTCTCTGAATCCTCCCTCTCTGTGGAAGCACACAGAGAGGTGCCCATTGCTTCATGAGTCAACCTCTGCAGTGGTTCCATTCAGGAGCTGCTGTTCTCTGAAGAATCTCACAGCCTCCTTTCTCACTTCAATGTCACCTCCAGGCCACCTGCTGTCACCCCATTCTTCCAAGGATATCTGAAGTAAGTGCTAGTGTTACAGTGTGACATGGCTTCCAAGGTTTCAGGTTATCATCACATGGCTCTTTGGTTTGGGGGTCTGCAGTGAGGCAGGCATCATGGTGGAGGGTCACTTAATGATGTGCATGACACAGAGAGAGACAGAGGAAGAGGCCATCAAAGGCCACACCTTGAAATGGTTTACTTCCCCCAATTTCACCCCCTCTACCCACTCCCAACAGTCCACCAGATTATGAGTCCAACAGTGGGGTTTGGACAGATCAGAGCCCCTTGATCCAGTCACTTCCCACAGGCCTGTCAGCTAGGATCAGGCCAAGTCTTTTTTTTTTTTTTTTTTTTTTTTTAAGATTTATTTATTTATTATATGTAAGTACACTGTAGCTGTCTTCAGACACTCCAGAAGAGGGCGCCAGATCTCGTTACGGATGGTTGTGAGCCACCATGTGGTTGCTGAGATTTGAACTCTGGACCTTCGGAAGAGCAGTCGGGTGCTCTTACCCACTGAGCCATCTCACCAGCCCTCAGGCCAAGTCTTAACCACATGGATGTCAAAGAACCCCAGAGAGCGACACATTTAACAAATTACAAAAGCGTGTGGTAAATTACGAGATGAAATAATCCTGCATTTTTAAAGTCAGCGTGCTTCTCATACGACATAAATACACAACTAATCATGAAAATTTTCAGCCTTTTTGAAAGTTATTTGTCACTGTGAGGAATGAAAATGCATCTTTTTTTCTTGTTGGGGGGAGAATGGATGTCACTACTGTTATCTCTGAGACTGTAATTGGGTAAAATTAAATTTCAAAGCCGAAAGGTTTGAATGGATTTTCTCAAATGCGAATGGCGAATATATATAATCAATTGTCCTGAAGGACTGTATGCACCATTTATTAAAAGCATGGTAAATGTCGGTGCGTTGGGACCTGACAGGTATTTTGTTTTGTTTTGTTTTGTTTTGTTTTTTAAGATTTTTACCAAAGGAAATAATTGATGAATGAAAATTACCATGTTACATAGAATATTGGAAAATATTAGGAACGACCTGAATGTAAGCCGTACATGGCCAGTTGAAGAGACTGTGCCCACATCACGGCCCTCAGACACTTACAGTCATGATGGTAACTTATCAGAGAGCCAGGTCACAAAGAGACTCAGGGAAGGACTGTGTCAGGCCACCACGCACAGCCACGTTTACACGGAGCTGTGGCCGCAGGGTCCTGTCCATTTTCTTGTGATATTTCACAAGACTAAAGAAATGACGTCACATGGTGTTTCCTGGACTTCCTGGTACCTTTCTCTCTTCTGCCATTGCAGGCTGCTGACTCTGCCCATCACATGGGGCACAGGCTCCTCCCCTTCAGCAACAGCACAACCTGAGAGGCTGCCTCCCTCCCCCAAGCTGGGGCTCCTGGCTTGGCACATTGATCTCTGCTATTACCAGTCTGAAAGCTGCCTGAACTGAGGGAGATTCTTCAGGATTCAGAACCCCCAGAGAGGCTCCAACTCCACTAACCCACTGGAAAAGGAATGAGTTGTAGATTTGGAAAGCTGGGTGTTCTTTAAGTTGGAGAAGATGAGATGGGTGTGGTAGCCTTATAGAAGAATTAACCAAATGGCTCTCACTCCACCTGGATGGTTGGGGGAGAACACATGGCTTGTAGGTGCCCACATGCTGGGAACTATGTTGCCCATGACCAGGCCTCTGGATGGCTCAGGAGATACCTTGGCTGCGTCAATGTGCTCCTGGAGGTGTGTGTGTGTTGGGGGAGGGGGGAGGCGCTGAGCGCTGTGTGCCTAGAGGAGGAGATTTTGGTGACAGGTAAGACTACATAAATATGAGGTCTGGAAAACGTTACAATACAGGCAGACACCCTTTGTGAGTTCCAGCGTCTATCTATAATCAGGATGCACAGACACATTAAACCATCATTCCCGACCCTTGTGCACACAAACTCAGCTGTCTGCTGTCCGCTGTGCACAGCCTTCAGTCAGGGGTGACGTCAGCCCTGGTGAAAGCAAACATAATTATGCAGATGGTCCACACAGGGATATGCCGATTGAAGCCCTGGGGAATGTCTAAGTGAACTAAATCTCACCAGTGATAAAGGTGAGGTGAACTGTTAGCACTTAGAAAAACGAACTAAATACCACTTATTTGTGAATTACCACCACCAAAGGCCTGTAATTATTATTATTACCTTTAAGGATGGAAATAAATCTTTCGATGGGAGGTAAACACTACCTGTGGGCGACCTTTCTTCTCAATGCTAAAGTCTAGTTTTCTTAGAGGTGATGGTGTTGGCTACTTTTCTGTCTTATGAGAAACTCAGTGGTTAGTACCCTCCCACCCCTCCTCCAGTAGATGTTCAACCCAGCACTCTCAAAAAGGATAAAGTATGTATTAACAATGCTTCCTGGATAGTATTATGATAGCTTTGTTAACGGCGTCAGTCATCGTGGGCCCAGGCTCCCAGGACACACTTCAGTAATACACTCCAGAGTGCACTTCATCTACAGCACGCTGATCTAAGTGCATGCAGATGTCCTCAATCAGAAAATGCAGACAGCAGTGATGCACTCTGGGCAGGCATCGTTAGCTCTGTGCCCGACTTCGAGATAAACACTAGGAATTGTGTTTATCCAGTGAACAAAACTCCAGCTTCATGGAGAGTGCAAAAATCCAGAGATGTGAATGTGAGCAACGGAACTGTGAGAGGTCAGAGGTCGGAGAGCGTGTCTGCTCAGAGCTCAGATGGACATGGTCAGGCCAAGCATCATGGAGCAAGGACTGTGGAAGAAGAGCCTGCTGTTTAGGCAAAGTGCAGGAGAGCGGTGTCCCCATTACCACAACCCTCTGGATCAGGAAGTGCTTGAAACTATTAAAGAAGCCAGAGAAGAGATGCTGAGGTCCATCCAGTGACCACTTGGAGGTTAAGTCCCCCAGTGTAGCAATGGGGCCAGCAGTGAGTAGATCACTCAGGGCCACATGGAAGAGTTCTGTTCTAAATGTGACCCAGAGCCATCGATGGGTTGGAAATAAAGAGCTGACATGATCTCATTTTTGTAAAAAGTATTGATTGGCAAGCAGCTACATGCAGGGGAACGGACAGAGAGAGGCATGGAGAAGCAGCGTGGAAACTGGGCTAACTCAGACTGTTCAGTCAGGGAACGTGCAGCTCTTGAGGGAGCCGCCACTGATGGTGGGTGCCCTGACTCTGCTTCCCTGTCATGAGTCTCATGCTACTGTGCGTAGACAACGGCCTTGACAGATCCATGGCTTCCCTGAGCCTGCGCCTCAGCCAGGCCATGCCTCTGTACCTCAACAAGATAGATAGCAGCGACAAGTACTTCCAGAAGTTCTGCCTGGATGGCCCAGACCTGGAAATACCTACTGGGTCTGAGGCCTGGAGGCCTAGAACAGTCACAGAAGCCGTTAGAAGCTGGTGTTTCTTTGCTTGCAAATTTGTCACAGAGACTGGCACAACCTGTAAATCCTCCCTCAGTTTTCAGACACCCAGCCTTCCAAAGCTAAGTCCAAGCTCTGGTCCCCAACACAAGCATGACCCAAAGCTGCTCTCTCTCCCTGCGGGATATCTCTCATGTGATCAACACTGAGCCGCACATCTCCTGTTCCTAGTGCAGGTGACGATATCAGTCACAGTCCTTAAAGCAAGTCCATGGCGACTTATAAATCGTGACCTGAATATGTCACTTCAGAGTCACAACAATGAAGTTCACAGAGCCTGCAAGAGGGAGACTTGGGAAACAGAAGTTGGAAAGAAAGCACAAAGGAGTTAGACTAGACTCTACTTATGCTAGGCCCCATCTTATAGAGGAAGGCTTTAAACTGGGAAGCCAAGAGGGGCCAGATGCGGTTGGATCCTGCTTACTGCCATGTGGCTAGCCCTTGGATGCCAAAAGAAGAGTCCACCACCAGCATCTGGAGCTGGTCCTTAACAGCTGAGACAAACACAGAGGCAGGCAAGCTCTACAAATCAAGGCTTGCAGACAGCTCTCAAGCGCAGCTGACTCCTCCCTCCTCCCCATGATGCCTTGTTTCTCCTTCTACCCATGATGCGTTGCCAGCGGCCTGGGTTCCTTCTGTAATCTCCTCCTCCCCATGATGCCTTGCCAGCAGCTTGGGTTCCATCTGTAATCTCCGCCTACCCATGATGCCTTGCCAGCAGCTTGGGTTCCATCTGTAATCTCCGCCTACCCATGATGCCTTGCCAGCGGCCTGTGTCCCATCTGTAACTTCCACACAGCTTCACTGAGCTCCCTTCCACCCTGTGGCAGGAGTCTCCTGCTCGACAACTGGCGACAGGATCAGGGTTTACCTTCTCATTTTGTTATACAAAGCATAGCTTGCTGGGTTAACTGAGGGTGGTGATGGTGGCTGTATTGTCTGTATCTGTTGTCTGTGGTCCCCTGAGGATGGCAGAAGGAGATGACTGTGGCCCAGCCATCTGCAGTTGAGGGGCATTCACGACTGGGGTATTTACTGTTTCAGTCTGACATCATGCCACATCAAAATGCAGCCGAGGGACAGGAGCCCACTTCATGGTGATAAGGTTAAATCATGTGGCCTCCTGGCAGCCTGGGCCATGTTTTGGTCATGTGCTTTTAGTAATGTCTGCTGGTGTTAACTCTCCTTGGGAGGCCACAATCCTATAGCAGGTGGGGACATGGCTGCAACGTCCTGAGTGAGCTCCTTTCCAGAAGCAGGGGTGGTGTCTTGTCCTGTGGTGCACTTCCTGTGATGCCCACAGTGTGGGGGTATCACACAGACATGGGACTCTACCCTTGGACCCTCCCTACCTTTAGAAAACAGATCCTGCCTCCCAAGTCACAATCAGCCAGGACAGGGTGCTATGTACTTGGGACTTCTAGATCTCCCAAATTCAAACAGTAGTTATTTTCATGTCTGCATATATGCTCACGTCTGTGTTTGCATGTATGAGTCTGTATGCCTATGTGTTCATGTATATCATGTATGCATGTTCAGGCATGTGTCTATATGCATATAGCTCTTTCGCTGTTAGATGATTTCATGTTATCTCGTTTTGAGGTAGAGAGATATAACATACTTGACATGCTTGCCGACCACCCTCCTAGCCTGACGGTTTTGCGGCTCTTTGTGCTCCATGTTTCTGGAATCCTCACTGTTACCTGAGACTTAGGAGATCATGGATGCTCAAGAAAGGGAGGCAGCGAGAGCACAGAGAGTTAAGATGTTGCTTTTGGAGAGACAAACACATGCCTCCTGAAGAGCCTGAGGTCAGACCTTGTTAGCAGCAGGAACCCCCGCATGCAGGGGAGATGTATGCTGGCCTGGTCAAGCTGCCCCTCTGTTCCTACATCTGCTGGGCACAGAGGACAGGCCGGTGGTGACCCTTCCACCTCCCCACCGCCTCCCCCACCCCTGCCAGCCTTTTGCTCTGTTTTGTAAACTGAAAGGAAGCTGCTGTGCAGTGAACCCTGGTCAAACACCGGCTTCGCCTCGCGGACACCAGGCTGTCACTTTGTAGCATTCTCAAGTAACCAAATTTGCTTTTCCTTTTTTTCTTTTCTTTTTTTTTTAGCCCACACCTGCAGCTTGGAGCTGACACAGAAGTTAACCACCCCAGTACATTGGAATCAGAAAATGTTGTTCTAACAAAATGTTTCAGGCTGGATCAGCTCCAACTCCTTGAAGAAGCTTTTCTTCCGTTATCCAATTCATCTCCTTACTGAAGTGCTTGGCAGAATCTTCCAGCGCTGTTGGGCTCTGTGACTCTGTTTGGAATGCTTGGGATTCTGGGAAATGGATGAGGGGTGGTACCTGGGGAGGCTGGGGCCCTGTCTGTAGCCCTCCCTACCTCATCCAGAAAGAGAGCTGCTACCACAGTGAGGAGAAGCCCCAGGGACAGTAACACAGGACGGCTGGTGCGTGGAGCTAGATGGGCATCTCAGGAAGCAGGGAGGCTCCTGGGTGAGGTAGCCCCTCCTCCCAGAGGCCTGGTGTCCCCAGACACCAGCCTGTACAGGGTCTGCTCTTTCCCTCTGGCCACATGAGCACACAGAGATGGCAGTCCTTGAACAGCAGCAGCAGCCGCAGAGGCCAGCGCCTTTAGCCTCCAGGAGTGAGAGAGGTTACTAAGTGATTCCTCTGAAGTCTCCCAGCCTGTGGCATTCTGTTACTGCATCCCGACAGAATGTACAGGAAGGGCTCTGTTTGTATAACGAGAGAAACAAACAAACAGAAATCTCCACGGCGCATCCATCTTGCAAATCTATTTATACATGGATTGAGTTTTGTTTTTTTTTTTAAACCAAACATGGGGACTGGGGTGCAGTTCAGTGGGAGAGCATTTGATAAGGGTGTCTGACGCTGTGAGCTTGGTTCCCACCCTGCACGAACATGCACATGTGTACATGTGCTCATGCACACAGACACATGTACATGCACACACACACACACACGTGTACACACATGCAAATGTGTATGCATACAACACATACACATATGTATACACACATGTGTGCACACCTCTTAATCTGTTAGTTTATATATGTTCATTCACATTTAAAGATAATATATGCTCAGTGACATGCCTACTGATACATGGCTGTAATGTGATTCAGAGTCCCTCAGGAAGGCAGCACCCAGGAGCTCCTGGAACTGTCCATGCCTCTGACACATCAGTGGCTTGAGCTATAGGTCAGCAGGACAAGGAAGCCTGGGACCCTTCTGCACAGGGTAATTCATGTAATGGTGGACTCTCAAAGACACCGCTTCTGTTCTTAAAGCCTCTGTGCAAAGTCACTGGGATACCCCTGGTTGAAAATCTTGATTTCTTCCTGACAGGCAACCGATGAAGTCTTAGCCACACTGGTTCACACTGACATGTGACATCACTGCCCCTGAACCTATCTCCCCATTAGCCTTGAAGGAGAGTTGGGGCCTAGTGGCTGTCTGTCTGCTCACAGAAGCGGTGGGCATCCACTCTTCCCTGTCACTTTGGGGTACTTGACTGACTCTTGGTGAATCCTGAGTCCATAGACTGAGTAAATGGTTGCTCTATTTCTGCACATCTGGAGTCTGGAATTCCTTTCTCTTACGATGCTCACTGCAAGGGCCCCTTCCTGAATGAGCACCTCCCTGGCTCCCAGTAAACAGCGGGTATGGGAGGCTGGTCTCTGCCTCGCTGCCTGACCTTATTGTTCCTAGCTGCTTCTGTCTCTGTGTAGAGTGTTTCAGAACCTCACGGAGGAGCAGGGACAGAGGGAAGTGTAGCAGCTGTTGAAATTAGCTTCTGCCACTGCTCAAGGCAGCTGCATTCACAGGCAGTGAGGGGGCCTGGGCAACCTTGGCACCTCTGCACTCTGGTGACCTTCAGTCTCTCCTATCTTGGTGCTTAGCTAGTCCACAGTGACACCCATCATCCAAAGCTTTCCTTTATCACAGAGTTGAGAGCAGAGCTGTTGAGAGCTTAGGACTGCCCAGAAAGTGAGCGAGGACCCAGAGCTCATATGCTTGAGCTTGCTTTTGAGTCCGGTCCATGCCCTTCATGGGCTGGTGCTATCTGTATGCCCGCCGGGGCTACCCGAGACAACTCCCAGGGGCTGCTCTAGTGACTACTATGTACCCATGGCTAGAATTCAGTTGGTCTCTCTTAAGCCCTCCTTTTGGCCACTTCTGCCTTGACCTTCACCTAGTTTTAGCAACGATCCCATTAAGTTAGTTTGCTAACTTGCTGTGCGCCTTGCCATGCAGCGAGGCCTCTCGTTCCCACCCCTGCCTTTAGTGAGAATCCCATTTCCTTAGTGTGAGACCTCCCCATCCAATCACGCTTCTTTCAGGAATTTTACATCCTGACCTCTCCTGGTGCACAGCCTTTTAATCTTTCCTATACGTATTGAAGTTTAGGTGTCTCTCTCAGAGTCGCCAAGGGTACCCCCTATGTAGCATCATGAGTTACTTTTCTGGAGCAGCTGCCACACAGCAGCATCTCAACAGAGTGACTGTGCTCCACTGCCCACAGATAGCACAAGGTGAAGGGAAAAGAGGCGCTCAGGTGGACCAGAACAGGCATACCAAGATCTAAAGGCAAACAGAAGCGCTACCCTTGCCGAGCCCACTGCCCATGGCACAGGGCAGGCTCTGGGCTGGTGATGTGGGCCTTTGCACACACCATTGCATCCCCTGACATATGTGTAACTCGGATAGTTACTGATGGGGTGTCTTTCTGACACACTCTGGCCTCACAGGTCAGACTTCCTCACATGAGATGGAAAGAGGGGTCTTTGGGACTGATTAAGGGTTTCAGATGGAGACATGACTCAGGGCAGAAGCAGAGGTCAGCAGGATGTGACTGGCGGCTCACAGGATGGAGGAAAGGTCATAGCTGAGGCAGGGGGTGGCTCTGGAGTGGACTACAACGGAGGTGGATTACAGTGGGAAAGGCTTCTGCCCTGTGAGACTTCCCACCTGCGAGCCACCAAGCTCAAGGTCACCCACCACAGCAGCAACAGAACCCATGCAAAGGACTTTGTTTCCGTACTCATGGCAGATTATCAGTCTTTCAGCTTCTGCATTTCTTCCACCCACAATGTCTCCTGGCTCATTCCAAATAGAACCCCAGATTCTTCCTGCAGGCAGACCTCACCTTTGGTCACCTATGACAATCTTCCTTGGTGGCCTCCCACACAGCCTGCTGGACTGTACCCCAAGTAGCTCCCCAGACCTTTGCCAGACCTCAGGCTCACCCAGGGCTTCTGTGACCTGGTGTATTCATCTTCCTCAAAATCAAGGGACTTCCAAATCCTCTACTATATTGGCAAAACAAGACAAAACCAAACCAAGCCATAATGTAAGTTGTCGGGCTTTTTCTTCCTGATTTATAAAGAATATAATACTTTCAGGGCCTCTGTATACCTTGGGGCCCTGAGGATCACAGCATCTGTTGGGTCCTGAAAACTTTGGTGTGGTGGGTTTGGGAATCCCTGTCTCTTTTTCTTTCACCTTGATACCAGGCACCCAGTAGATGGCTCCAAACCTGTGCTGAAGAAATGGTGCTTAGGTTTAGCCACATTGAACAGAGCCAATGGAGGGCAGTGAGGCCTGAAGACCACTAAGGGCAGGGGCGTCATTGGGGATGGGGAGGCCGCATGTGGAGCTGAGGTGAAACTGTGTCCAAGCCTGTTCACGCCTGTGCCCAGTGAGCTTCGTCTTGCTTCCCAGGAAGTCCCCTCGAATCCTGCAGCATTCACTGGTGTCCTGTTACCGACACCTCATAGCTCATAGAAACTAGATCAGGTGCCCGGATACCAGTCAAGGAATCGAATACTTCACAGAATCTCATGGTACCACCCACACAGCCACCGGGCATCTCCTTGGAAACTCAGACTAAGAATTCTCTGGAAGGCCGTGCCTTTCTGTTCCTCTGTGGATAGCCACCTGCACTGGCTAACCTGGAGCGGTATTATGGAGTTATCAGTAGAAACAGAACTGAAGACCACCCAAAGACAGACCTGAGGCACTGCCCAAACACCAGCACCCTTCTAAGAGTAACCAACATCTCATGTCTGTTTAATCTTCCTTGAGTTTGCTGGGAGATGAAAGAAATTCTCTGTTAGTAGGAGATCCATCCATGTTCGTGCTCAAGAATGTTTAATACATTCTCCACTGCAAACTTCTGTCAACTCCTAAAGGTCCATTACTACTCCATCTCCTAGAAGCAGCCATCTCCTCTGAGCCTGGGCAACTTAGACTGGATTCTACATGCTTATCCTTACCTGTTTGGGGGGGGAGGCTCTTATTGTGTGACACTGTCTCTTACATGTTTCCGCCTTCAGAAGTGGCAACATGGTGTGGAAGCCCAGCTGGATGCGTGGACTGTAAAGCAGGTCTCCACTTGAGTAATGTGACTGTGACTGGGCTCCTGTTTTCTGAACTGCATTGGCTTCTGTTCCATTCACATTCACGTTCTCACCTGTACGTGAGTCCCTATGCAAACTGGCCTAGTCTAAGAGCCACTGTGTCAGCAATGAGCTTGGCCACCAAGCTCCATGTGAGGTCAGTATTGTGGCCCTCTGGGGGCTGGCTGTTATCTTCCCAGGCTGGAAGACAGAGCTAGATGACAGTCAAGGTGCCAGAGATGAGACAGAAAGGGCTAGAGAGAATTCGAGCTACTTTTGTTAGAATTTTACAGCAAAATCTCCCACTAAACACCAGAAGCTGCAGAACCTCACATGGAAGGCAGGTCTTTCCCCACAATCTCTCCCATGTGTACCATCTACAGAGACAAGGCGACCAGACCAATGAAAAGCTACTGCTGCCTGGAAAGAAGGGCTTATGTATGATGCAGTGAAGCCATCGTGTAGACTCAGCATCTGATAGGCCCACTCCATGGTGGCCAAGACTGCTGTTGACTCTACTGGATAACCAGGGAAGTTTTTGCTCCCAAGGGTATTACTGATGTAAGAGGAGATGATATGACAGGCCAGGTGGTGTAAAAACATTCAGGAAATGCTGATGGTCTTCTCAGCCCCAGGAGTTCTTGAGAAGCCCAGACCTTCAGCTCTGTGTTCAAATCTTAAACGGTACAAAAAAGCCCAGGCTAGACAAATGATTCTCTCCCCTCATCACACTTCAGGGATGGCTCAGACATTTACAGCATAGCCTACCTTTCCTTCCAGCTCTCGAGTCACAAACTCCAGTGTGAGCCAAGAGGACTGTGGTGCAAAGACTTTGCTGTTCCTTGAGGGGGTTTATGCGGACAATATATATCCCCAGTGGTGTTATTTTAGGCTAGGAATGGTTTACAAGCTCTTGAGTCACGAGCACACCCAGTAAATAACAGGGCAGCAACTAGCTAATGGCCAGAAGGGAACCAACTGCCAAGTTAACAGAAGTCAGTGCTGACCAACATGTCAGCTCAATGCCTGATCCTGTTGGGGACCACCGCAGAGAAAGCTCTAACGAGCCCCATTTGAGCGGCAGGATCCTTCAATCACGGACTGTGATCCCACTGACCACTGGTAGAAGTTATGAGCTCCTTAGACCATGGCTTGTGCTGTATCCAGCCTGGCTCCTGGCTCATTTGTACTTACTCTCATTCCTGCTGACAGCAAAGATCACAGGGGCTGATGGCAGATGAACATTACTGTGTGTCAGTGTCTTCTATGTTGGCCCATCACAGTACCAGGCCCATCACACTACCAGTGAGCCCAGTGGCACCTTGGGGGACCTTGACCAGAGGCAGCAAAAATCCCCATTCTACATTGTGTGCAATCAGGAAAATCTTGGACAACCTAGGAAGAGCCTCAGTGTTTGGGTCTCTTCTGCTTCCATGTTCTACAGAGAATGACTCTGCCTGAACCTGGTAGCAAAACCAGCAAGTGATCATGTCTGAAGCAGTCCCTCAAGGTGGATCATGGGGAAGGGGGATCCTTATATACATAACACACCTGAACTCAAGTGAGGCTCTCTGTACTTCACAGGACCTTCACTCAACACCAGGAACTATGGAGTCCTTTTTCCTGCTGATCTCCAGGCTCCTGTGTCACCCTGGCACCCCATAGCTCTGCCTGATCCTCACTGTGTCTGTCTCCAGTATTCCTTAGAAAGATCTCTTGTTACAGTGTGGTGCAGGGCACTGTGGCACCATGAACTACATAAACAACATAAACCAATGCTGCCATGTAGGGTGTACCTACTTTGGTGTTAGCTATGGCACTGTTCTTTTCCTATATATTTAAATGTTTTATAACTTAGTTTCACATCTCTGACATTACTTTCTCATCTTTTCCATCCAACCCATCTGTCTGTCCATCCTTCTACCTATTCAATCCCGTGGATTATCTCATCCATCCTATCATCTGTCATCCCACATACCCAACAACATCCATCCACCCACCCACCCACCTATCCATTCACCCAACAGCATCCATCCATCCATCCATCCATCCATCCATCCATCCATCCATTCATCCATCAATCATCCATTGGTGCATCCAATCATCTGTTTATGCCCACCCACCCATCGATCTTCCCTTCCTTCCTTTTTCCTTCTCCCCATGTTCGCAGTCTCTCTTCACTAGACTTGAGGCTCCACCAGATCAAGCCTGTCTGGGTCCTCACCTCTGTATCCAGATACTTTCTTTTTTCTCCCCTCATCCCCCTTTCACAGGCCCCTGCTCACTTTCTTTCAAACTCTTTGCCTTGACTTTAGGTCCCTCTCCTGGCACAGTGAAGACTCTTTTCTGTCAGTCCTTGGGTGGATGTTGTTGGTTTTTTTTTTTCTTTTTATTCCTTACACTCCACAGGTCAATTGCCTCTCTTACATCTCCCTGTGGGGCCAGGCCCTGTGTGCTCCCTGCTCTTTGCCCCTTTGTGGCTCTTCCTGTCTTCTGAGAAGCTTCCTGGTCTTGTCTCATGACTTCAGTGCAGGAATCCTCAAGAACTGGACTAGGCTGTTGGCAGCAACAATCACACATTTAATTATTTTGATCCATAGCACGTGATTCATACAGCATCCTTGGTGTCATAATAAGGGGATGCAAAACCAGATGGCACAATTGTGGGAAAGGAATGACAAAGGACCCTGCAGCATGACCCTGAGGTCAGACTCTCTGACCCTAGACATGGACAGCCTTCCAAGACTCACTTTAGATGAAGAAATTCATACATGAAGAAACAAAAATAAAACCCCTTAGGTTGACTATTACTACTGCTCAGGCCGGAAGCACTGCTCTGTATCCCCCTGGGTATGCATTTAGGGGATTCTGAGGCAGTGAGGGAGATGGAGTTCCAAAAGGTTGAAGAAAAGAGAGCAAGCTAAGCTCCCAGTTCAGCCCGTCGCTGCTGCTCCCAGGACTGTAATTCTAGTCTAACTTCCTAGCTAGTTGCTTCTCCAGGCTCTCCCAGCTCAGGAGGGCCTGGCTTTTACACCAGCATGAGCTCAGTAAACATGACAGCCACTTACATGACATCCTCCTTACAAGGTCAAGGATGCTGTAGACGGAATCTAAGCAGGGACTTGATGGGGAGAAAAGGGTCATGGTGGGAGGAAGGACAGAAGAGGCAGAAATCACAAGAGAAGAGGGCACACATGAGGTTGATCAGAAAGGAGCCCAGGCAGGGCAATGGGGAGGAGGGAAGGAGGGCAGTGGGGAGGAGGGAGGCAGGGAAGTAGGGAGGAGGGAAGGAGAGTAGTGGGGAGGAGGGTAGTGGGGAAGAGGGAGGCCGGGCAGTGGGGAGGAGCGAAGAGAGTAGTGGGGAGGAGGGTAGTGGAAAGGAGGGAGGCAGGGCAGTGGGGAGGAGGGAAGGAAAGTAGTGGGGAGGAGGGTAGTGGAAAGGAGGGAGGCAGGGCAGTGGGGAGGAGGGAAGAGAATAGTGGGGAGGAGGGTAGTGGAAAGGAGGGAGGCAGGGCAGTGGGGAGAAGGAAAGGAGAGTAGTGGGGAGGAGGGTAGTGGAAAGGAGGGAGGCAGGGCAGTGGGGAGGAGGGAAGGAGAGTAGTGGGGAGGAGGGTAGTGGAAAGGAGGGAGGCAGGGCAGTGGGGAGGAGGGAAGGAAAGTAGTGGGGAGGAGGGTAGTGGAAAGGAGGGAGGCAGGGCAGTGGGGAGGAGGGAAGAGAATAGTGGGGAGGAGGGTAGTGGAAAGGAGGGAGGCAGGGCAGTGGGGAGAAGGAAAGGAGAGTAGTGGGGAGGAGGGTAGTGGAAAGGAGGGAGGCAGGGCAGTGGGGAGGAGGGAAGGAGAGTAGTGGGGAGGAGGGTAGTGGAAAGGAGGGAGGCAGGGCAGTGGGGAGGAGCGAAGAGAGTAGTGGGGAGGAGGGTAGTGGAAAGGAGGGAGGCAGGGCAGTGGGGAGAAGGAAAGGAGAGTAGTGGGGAGGAGGGTAGTGGAAAGGAGGGAGGCAGGGCAGTGGGGAGGAGGGAAGGAAAGTAGTGGGGAGGAGGGTAGTGGGAAGGAGGGAGGCAGGGCAGTGGGGAGGAGGGAAGAGAATAGTGGGGAGGAGGGTAGTGGAAAGGAGGGAGGCAGGGCAGTGGGGAGGAGGGAAGGAGGGCAGTGGGGAGGGGGGAAGGAGGGTAGTTGGGAAGAGGGTGGCAGGATAGTGGGGAGGAGGGAAAGAGTAGTGGGGAGGCGGGAAGGAGGGTAGTGGGGAAGAGGGAGGCAGGGCAGTGTGGAGGAGGAAAGAAGGAGGGCAGTGGGGAGGAGGGATGGAGGGCAGTGGGGAATACAAAGGTAGGTATAAAATTATTACTGAGACTGCCGCCCATGAAGGTGCATGAACGAGGAGGAAAGTCGAGTCTGAAACACAGCCTCCCTGATTCAAACCAGGAGGCTGGGTGCACAGTTCATAAGCCACGCAGGGGTCTAGAGTGGGACAGAACTACCAGGTGGCACCATTTTTCCTGAGTGGTCTTAGAGCTGGACTGCAGAGTGCTGTTATTCAGATGTGTCAGTCTGAATAAGAGTGGCCCCAGAAACTCAAATATTTAAATGCTCAGTCACTGGGGAGTGGAACTGTTAGGTAAGATTAGAAGGATTAGGAGGTGTGGCCTTGTTAGAGGAAGTGCACCACTCAGGGCTGGGCCTTGACATTTCAAACATCTGTGTCAGACACACTTTACTCTCTCTGCCTGCAGATCAGAATGCAGGCCTTAACTACATCTCCAGCATCATGACTACCACATCTGCCAGCGTGCTCCCCACCACAACAGAAAGGACTAACCCTCTGAAACTGTCACCCAGATCCCAAGTAAATGACTTATCTTCTAAAAGCTGCCATAGTTACGATCTCTTTTCACAGCAATATAACATCTACTAAGACACTGGACATCATAGGGTACTTGAAGGGCATGTCTGTGGGAGCCAATTCCGCGACATTGGTCCACATGAGTGACATGCAATGTGGCCAGTGAGAAGACTGGGGCAGAGCAGACACAGCGATCTCCCCACAGCAAGGGTCAGGAATAGGTAGGCCCGAGACCAACTGCTCCAGGCTGCTCAGAGCACGACAGCTGTGGTGATCTGAATAAAAATGGCCTCACCGGCCCCCAGGAAGTGACACTATCAGGAGATGCTGCTCTGTTAGAGTAAGTGTGTCACTGGGGGTGGGCTTTGAGGTCTCAGATGCTCAAGCTATGCCCAGTGTAGTGGTATCCTGCTGCTTGCTGATCCAGATGTAGAACTCTCAGTTCCTTCTCCAGCACCAAGTCTGTCTGCATGCTGCCACACTTCCCACCATGATGATAATGAACTGAACTTCTGAGCTGTAAGTCAGCCCCAATTAAATGCTTTCCTTTACAAGAGTTGCTATGGTCATGGTGCCTCTTCATAGTGATAGAAGCCCTAAGACAACAGGGACCGTGAGCTCAGCATGGGACCGTTAGCTCAGTCCTTCACTGTTCCTCTAGCCTGCCGGCTTCCCTCTGGGCTTATTAAACTCCAGAGGTGTAGGCTGTGGAGGCCACATTATCTCTGTTGAGTTCCTGTCCTGAGACAGGAAGTGAAGGGTACAGGGGTACAGAGGAAAGTTGGCACAGGGGTTTCATCTCAGCCTAGCCTGGGCCTGAGTGGGTGTGGTGCAGTCTCTCTGACCATCCAGACAAAAGGTAAGAGTGAGGTGGGATCAGCTGCCTGGAAGGGAGATACTGCAGACACCACAGGGGTACCCCTTCAAGAACTCTGGGCTGGAGCACACAGATAGCAGGTTGCTCCAATTCCACATGGCTCCAAATCCCCTCTGCTCAGCACCTGATGGAAATCCACCTCTTCCTGTTCCCTGATTTCAGATCTCCCCACTGGACTCCAAATCCAAGTAGACCACGAACAATGAGGCCCTGTAGCTACCAGAAAAAGGGCTTTGGAAGGTGCTGTGTAGGTGGTGGTTATCAGGGGCTCTGCCAGGGAAAGGCAGGGCCTTCTGGGCCCCAGAGAACATGTGACTAAATAGCAGATGGTCTATAGACCTTCCTAGGCTCAGGGGCGGTTAGCCAATGCTCAGCCCCACTCCCACCCTTAGCTGTTTCTGTTGGCTTCTCTCCTGTGGGACCTGTCTCCTAGTGACATTTTCCTCTCCACCTACTGTCTGTCAAACACTAGTCCTGCCTCTTTCGGATAGTCCGTCTGGTGGCTATGTGATTTGGGCAGTGTGTATTCCCCCTTAAACTCCAGATTGTGGATGTTCTGAGAAATCCCTGAGGGACAGAGTGCATGGGAGAGACAGCCCTTGGGGGGGGAAAAAGATTTAACCAAGGAGAGTTTAAATCATTACAAAAATGAGAGAAAGGGGAGGGAGAAGAGAGACACATAGAGTCGGAGAGGAAGGGAGGCGCGCTCTGCTGCAGCCTTGCGTCACATATACAAGATTCCTGACCATGTTTGCTGGCCTGCTCTTCACTTCCTGCCCAGTGTCCCTACATGTTCATGGCTGCTTTGATCTGATTTCCAGGAACACTGAGCAGACCACAGAACGACGATCCGATCAGTAGCTGACTCTTGCACTCTAACCCAATGAAAGTGTGGTGGGCTCTTGGGGAATTTTAAGTTATAAGTCACTTTCCAGCAAGTGTAGCTCCTTTCAAGCGAGGATGACAGAGGCACCAGGGCAGAGACAGTGGCCCACAGTCAGTGAGAATCCTGCAGGCACCCGTGGCTCCACTCTTGTTGGCAACTGTCAATCTGAGTCACCTGGCAACTGTCATTCAGGGTCACCTGGCAACTGTCAATCAGAGTCACCTGACAACTGTCAGTCAGAGTCACCTGGCAACTGTCAATCAGGGCCACCTGGCAACTGTCAGAGTCACCTGGCAACTGTCAATCAGAGTCACCTGGCAACTGTCAATCAGAGTCACCTCTCTAAGCTCAGGTTTCCTGTGCCAAGCTATGGCCCTAGGCACAGTTATTGAGGACTCTAGGTTCTTAGTCCTCCACCACTGTGGGCTATGCTCACCCGGGACCCTGGGGACCAGGTGGCGGGGTGAGTGTATGCTTGGCAATGCCTTCTACATACCACCTAGACACATGAACTATGGTCATGGTGTCAAAGTATAAAAAGGCAGAAAACAGGGCAGCTGGTACCAGTGGTGAGGGTGACTGGCATCCAGTGAGTGCCCAGCTGGGTGAGCTGGGCTGGGGAGGGTGCGAGGGTTCCCCAGTGATTGCAGCAGACTTGTGCCCAGAGAATTTTGATGTTGTGACACATGGCTGACTTGACCACTTGGTGTGGATGACTGGACACCCTGCAGCCAAGGCCCTGCTCACAGGGATAGATGTGGCAGGGACGTGGTTCATCTAGGATGTGGTGGCTCTTGTATGTGACTTCTCTGTTCTCCTGTGCGGTTCCCAACCACCTCCAAGACTGATGGGAAAGCCACAGCCGTCCTAAGTGATCATTATGAACAGGTTCCCTGTAATTGGAAGATAAACCTTCCAAGTTCATTGCTGTCTCAAATTCATCTTTAACTTAAAAAGAAATACCAATAATTAAAGCCAGCTGCACGGGGCAGGACAGCATGTGCAGAGGGCAGATAACGCCCTGCTCTCTTTGATTGCGGCTCATTTTTGCCTTGGGGATCTTTAATCCCTCGACCTTTGGAGTCCAAGCTCTTAATTATTTTTTTTATTTCATTTTTAGCATCAGTGGCTGCCCAGAGCATCCTGTGCACAGCCCTCTGGCAGCAGCTCCTGGGGACACAGCTAGCTCCTGGTTGAGGGGTGGAGAGACAGACACAGAAAGCCACAAGGGGCCCTCCATTCTTGTGTCTACCTGTATGGTGGGCTTTTTTTTCTCTCTCTAGCAACAAAAGACAAGAGCCACCTTTATAGCAGGGTGGCCCGAGTCCTGTACGCAAGACAGGTGGCTGCCTGGGTTAGTGTCTGAGCCAGCTGAGTCAGATTCCTGCCTGTTTACCATGCAACAGATGTGCCCTGTGGAGAGATCCAGGAAAACTTAAGAGACTTAAGAGGGGCTTGCCGGCAAAGACTCGCTAAGCACTTATCAAGCCCCGACTGTATGCAGTGCAGCTGCGGGAGACTGTGACAGAGGGATGATGGAAAAAGCCTGAAAGACCCCATCCTGCTATGGAGGCACAGGTAGCCGGGGATGGGTAGGAGCCCCCCCTCTGTGTCTACCCTGTTTGGAGCTGATGTTAAGATGAGATCTGAGGTACAAGGATGAGACCATCTATGGCACTAACTTCCTAACTGTGTGTGAGTCTCAGACATCATGTGATTTTGTGCTTTATTCCACCTGACAGCCACACTCCAACCAGCTTTTCCTCTGGGTTGCACAGCTGTCCCAGACAGGAAAGACTTAAGGATGCAGCTTCCTGCCCAGGATGCCTGGCCCACAACATCTGGAGGACCCAATGCTCTGAAGATGGTGATCTCCTATACTCAGAGGGGAGGTGAGTTCCCGGCAGAGCAGAAAGGGTGTTCTCCTTCAACAAACAGCGATAGAATATGAATTCATAGGGCTCATTACACACCCTAGTGCAGGAACTGCCAAATGGGCTGTGAGCAGTGAGGACACCCGAGGCAGAGCAGCCATTCTGGAGGAACTGCTATCATGGGGGTCGGGGGAGGATGTCCATGTCCAGGTGGGAGCCAGGGATTCATGAAGGTTGGGGATGGAAAACCAAGTCCTGACACAGCAGAGAAAGGCACCTTCTCTATGCACAGAACATGGGGCTCTCTTCAATGTGAGACAGTGGTCTATGGCTGTGGGCTGGGGACGCAAATACACAAAGGTTTCGGCACATGAGGGTGTGGTTGACAGGGGGATCTGCCTGGAATGTCAGAAGCAAACTGGCCACTCCTTGGTTAAATCCCTACACCAGAGAATGGCTGGAGGTCCCCAGAAGTAACATTCGGTATTGTATGTTCTCTGTATGCAGCACAGAGAAGGAGACAGATATCCCCGTAAAGCCACGAAGGAGCCTTGACTAGCAGAGGTTACCAACCTGCTAGGAAAATAGCTTTGAAAACCAGAGATATTTCTCTACATTGCTCATTTTCTGGCCTGAGCTTGGATTCTCTGATGCTTCAGCTATGATTGTTAAGATTCTGAGTTATAGTCCTTTACCTAGAAATCTGATCACAGGCGAGCGGGATGGGATCTGTGTTCCTTCTGCTCAGCAGCCAGCACATATCCTCCAGGTCCTAGAAACTTCATGGTGGGCATGGAGGCAGAACTGACTGAGGGGAGACCTAGCAAGGGGGACAACCTGGGCCAGTGAGGCCAGAGGTCTCAGAAGTTCAGTCTTGCTGTCCCCATAGCTCAGAGAGGCACGTCTGAGCTATATGATTAGCAAAGCCCAGCTCTTTTTAACTTTTCCAGGCTCCCTCCCATTTGGGCTCGCACCCTGGAGGAACGTCATAGGTGAGCGTCTGTAGGTGCACACATGCACACACTTTTGGTCATGAGGACCTTAGGCCATTCTAAGTTCAGGTACAAAGGCTCAGAACACTTCACAGAGCCAGGGAACTGTGCTTTGTGCTGCAGATGCTCTGAAAGGGGGCAGAAGCTACTTAACTCAAGTCTCCTCTGCTCTGAAAACGCCTCTCCAGCCCACCTCCTGTTCCGGAAGCAGTGATCTTTTGAGCAGCAACACAGTCCTTGGCTCTCCAGGTTTCCCTAATCCCAAGAGTTCTTGTGACACACAGGAGGCGTCACTGTGGAGCAGATGGTGTCTTACTGCACCACCCCAGTGGCTGAACCTCACCAGCCTGCCTTGCTGCAGAATGTGGATGTTCATATGGCACTGTCTGAGTGATCAAGAGCTTTGGCATACACTGTCCTGTCTCATCCCCATGGTAACCCACAGGTAGGAAGAGACGCTGAGGCTATGAGGGTGTTAAGAAGACCTGGGGGTACATTTTACAGCTTAGCTATAGGACCTTATCAGGTTACAATCTCCCTAAGCCTTGGCCCCCTCACTGATAAGAGGATCAATGTCCCTGTAGCTGGTTCTGGCTTGGAGGTCTGTGCATAGGGATGCTCTCTCAAGTCCATCAGAATGTGCGGAAGCCAGCACACAGAACCCTGAACGCCAGCGCCTAACAATGCCCAGTCTTCCCTCAGCAACGAGGCTGCTGCTCTCGCTTCCGGGTTTGTTTGTGTGGATCTGCAGATGCCTGGTTCTCATGATAAGTTGATGATCATTATTTCTGACCCCCAACACAGCCTGCTTCTTGGGCTTCCGACTCCCACACAATCTTTTGGGAACAAAGAATCTTTGAGATGAATCCTTAATTAAGATGCCGAGTTGGTTCAGCAAACGTCAGAACTCCTGATGTCAAGAGGAAAAAACCAATCTCATTAAATATTTGAATGGTGGACGAGTGTGCTAATTAGACACACAGGGTAACACAAGCCTGCCCATGCTACCCCTCTCCACTATCAGCCGGCAGAATCAGCAGGGCTGGGAGGTTCTTGGGGCTTGGCTCTATTGGTAGCACCCAGGACAGACCCTTCCTTCAGACCCTCTCCAGTGTTCTAGTGTTTTCTATATGGTCTGTGTCAAAGGGTGACTGGAAAGACCCCAGAACAGTTTGGTCTGGTGGTATACACCTGTCATCCCAGCATTTGGGACACAGAAGAAGGAATATCCGGAGTTCAGAGCTAACCTCAGCTACGAAGTGAGTTCTAGGTCAGTCGGGTCTACACAAAACCTTGCCTTAAAACAAATAAGCCACTAACCCACTAAAACTGGAAGTCCCCAGTCCCACGACACAGAAGCAGAAGCAACTACTCGGGTCAGAGTCCTACTGCCTACCTGCGGCCATCGGAAAGGCACTTATGATTACCGTGTCTGTGGCCAGCAAGCTGAGGCGGTGACATGAGCTGCAGGTTCTTTCTGTAGGAGGCATGGCTGGAGTAACCTGACTTGCCTATGAGGGAGCTGCTGACTATGAAGCTCCTGAGAGTTCCTTCTGGGATCAACCTGAGTCACTCTCCCAGCTGACCTAGCATCCTCACAGACTCATCTCTCCCTCACAACTGTGTTCTCAGTTCCCCATTGCTGCCTCTGCTGTGGCTGCCTCTGCAGTGGCTACCTCTGCCATGGCTACCTCTGAATGTCTCACCTCCTCCCCACAGGAACCCCTGCTGTCCATGGGAAGTTTCTCAAAGGACCCTATTCCTTTATAATTGATACACTTTTCTTCCCTTTGTCCCACCATCATCAAGAATGTTGATTCTAGGCTGTGCTTCCAGGTCCTGGCTGTTGCGATGAATGGATAATGGAAACGTGATGCAATTGCACAATAGAATATTATTTAATGGCTCACATTAAGGAGAATGAAATTATGGAAAATTCAGATAAATGGATGGAGGTATCAAAAAATCATCCTGAGTGAGGCAACCTGAACCCCCAAAGACAAATACAGTGTGTTTTCTCTTATATGTGCATATTAGCTTCTACGCATTCAATATACAGACTACAATCCAAAAAAAAAAAAAAACCCACAGAGGGTAGTTACCTAGTAAGGAACTTGTGTGAGGGGAGGGGGAAGGGCTGTTGGGAGAGAATCTCTCAAGGAAGAGGAAAGAGCATAAATACAGTGCTATGGAGAGACAAGGCGGCGGGGGCAGGGGGTGGGTAGAGGGAAACTACAACAGGAAAACTAGCACTAAAGGCCACTTGAAAGTCATCAGTTGCTGACAGGAACCAGGTATAGCTGTCCCCTGAGAGGCTCTGCCAGAGCCTGACCAATACAGATACGGATGCTTGCAGCCAGCCATCAGACTGATCCTGGGGACCCCAATGGAGGAGTTAGGGGAAAGACTAAAGGGGCTTGAAGAGGTTTGCAACCTCATAGGAAGAACAACAATATCCACCAACCAGAACTCCAGGGACGAAACCACCAACCAAAGAGTACACATGGAGGGATCCATGGCTCCAGCTACATATGTAGCAGAGGATGGCCTTGTCTGGCATCAATGGGAGGGGAGGCCCCTGCTTCTGTGGAGGCTCAATGCCCAAGCACAGGGGAATGCTAGGGTAGTAAGGTGGGAGTGGGTGGATGGGTAGGGGAGCACCCTCATAGTAGCAGGGGGGAAGTGGGATGGGATAGGGGGTTTGCAGGTAACCAGAAAGAGGGATAACATTTGAAATGTAAATAAATAAAATCACTCAAAAGAGTGAAAAAAAGAAAAGCCATATGAAAATGTCCTACTGTAGAATCTTTCTAAAATATATACATATATGAAAATCATCTAAGTAGAGTCACCAAATTGCAGGCGAGACAATGTCATAACTGGACATCTTATGCCACTAAGGAAAACCTCCATTATCAGGAACAGGTTAAATTTTACTGAGATATTGTCCAAAGAGGTCCCAAGGAAGGACTCTCTCAAGCATCTCAGGCTATTGCCAAGGGTATTGGCCGCTCTCTACAACCTCATGGTAAGACCCTGTTGATAAAGACAACACAAGCATATGTCACTGAACATGGAAAAGTCGAGCTGGTGCCTAACTGAAAGCTTTGTCCCCATTGATGAGTGTTCACAGCGCTGAAAGGTATCTGAATGCTAATGGAGAAGAAAGGTAGCCATTACAAGCCTGGTGGCCGACAACCACGACCCACCTGCAAGATGTGTCGGTGCAGCTGTGGCACAGGAGTTATGGGAGTAACCAACCACTTTCTGATTGGATTTAAGGCTCACCTCAGGGGATGGAACCCATAATCAACACCGCTAGGAGTGGTTAGGAACCTGAGTCGTTTGCTCACCGGCCTTATAGTGGGAAAACATAATGCTATTACTCTGCTAAAGGATCGTGGCAATAAAGTATCTCATAACGACCTGGATGCTCCACCATCTGTCAATGCCTTGCTCAATACACATCAGAGAATATTCTTGCTGTAGAAAGGAACCAATACACAACACAGACCCACAACCAGACAATGTGCAGGAAGTGAAAGCCTTTTGAGCACCCTAAGTGGGAAGTCTTCCTTAAATCCCTCTCCTTAAGGCACAGGAATCTATGTAAAAGAGGGGCCATGAAGATTATAAGAGCCAGAGATGGTGGACTCCAAGGAAACGGTCTTCCACACACAGCAGGGCTGGTGCACATATGAACTCACAGAGACTGTGGTGGCGGACACAAGACCAGCTCAGGTTCAAGCCAGATGGGATCCCAGCAGCGAGAGGGAGAAGTGAGACTGTGTACAGTTCACACCTTTAGGGTCTGTTTGGGAGGGAGCTGAAAAGAGTTCACACCTAGAAACACCACCCCGGGCAGCGGCTGCTGTCTTCTGATGACATGCTATCCCAGATGCTATCTAATGGGTAATGGTGAGTGGCTGGGGCCACACCACGCAGTGTCCGGTGATATCTGCAGTGTGCATTTGCAATCAGTTTGGGCAACAGGTAAAGGGATCTGTTTTTCTCTGGCCACTGTGCAGCCATGTAGCAGGTGATTAACTAAACCACTAATCTCAACCCCATATTGCTGACAATCTGGTACTCTGTGGGTACTGATGCTGAAATTCCCCTACCTGCATGATCCCCACCAGAGCTTCAGAGGCATCCCTGCCAGCTCCAGACAGAAGAGTGATGGCCAGCCACCCTCCTATAGCCTCTCTATTGCATGTGGCTGGGCAAGAACAGGAAGCCAGGCTGATCCCATGCTCAGCTAAAAGTCTCTGCCTCAAAGCCCCTTCTAAGCATCAATTTTTAAGTCAAATGCTTCTGTCATTTACTGACATGGAAATAGTCCTCGGGGCAGACTGGCTGTCTGTTCAGCTACGGATATCAGAGCCCTGGCTGTGATCCACAAGGCAACTCAACCCCTCCCATTATCCCAGGCACTGTAGTGACCACTGGAGAGGCACCCAGCCCTTCCACGATATGCCCAAGGCTGCTCAGTATGTCACCCTGGTAGCTGGTATGACTTAGAGCCCTTCTAAATGGAATGCAAGCTCTTCCATGGGTCTGATGCTGCCCTTGGGGAATGCACAGCCATGTCTTGACACAATTTAGTTGTGACAGTTGGGAGTGCAGGTATTTGCTGGTCTCTTTAGGTAGAGTCAGAGCTGAGACCCAATACCCACAATGCACAGTCTCACATAGGGAGGCCAGGCTAGCTCTCTTTCTTGTCAAGCCTCTTTGGTATAGTGGTCTAGGACAGTCTCCTACAGCAAGGCTCAAGGCATCCGTAGCATGAGGTCAGCTGTGGAATCTCCAGCTCATGTTGGTTTTGTGGGCACAGGCTACCAAAGCCTGACCTTTGGATGTGTGCAGTCACCTCTATCCTATCTATGTCGCCTTTGGCTCTGTCAGCTGACAAAGTTTTACACTGAATCACGGTCTCCTTCTGTAGCCCAGGTTGGCCTTGAATTCCCAGTCTCTTCTACATTGTTATTACAGCACATTCCACTTGTTCTCAGATTTTTGAGGTAGCGGGGTGGCCATACACAGTATGTAAATTCTTGTGACTTCCTAGATTTCATGACTTGGTACCCCCTCCCTAAGCACAGGAGAGGGGCCAGGCAGTGCGCTGAACACCACAGGAGCTTCCAGCCCCGAGTGTAGTCGTGGGACTAGAGGTTTCTCATGGTTTCTCTTTTGTGTGTGTGTGTGTGTATGTGTGTGTGTTTCCTAAAACATTCCTGCTTCAAACAAGCTACAGCAGGCCCAGGGCGCAGGGCCAAGTCCTGAGGCAGCTTCAATCAGCTATCACAAGTTAGCAGCCAGAGATAGAAGGCCTACAGAGGGGCTTCCTGTGTGGCTGGGACTGTGCAGCTCTGCTGGGGAGCCCAATCCCAGTAATTATCGTTTATAAACTTAAACTATTTTTACTTTTAAATTAAACACCTATGTGTATTAGGATCTTCAGATGGAAGCACATGCACTCCATCCCAAAGAGGGTTTGCATCTGTCACAAATTAAGAAAAATATAAAATTAACAAGTGTAAATAAGTCTGAACGAACAGTTACAGCAGTCTTCTGTCTCCATGACTATGTTTTACCTCTAGAAAGGACTCTGAACTATCAACCACCTTCAGAGCACCATGCCCGGCTGCTTGGCACACCACACTGGAGCAGTGCTTCCTGTGCAGCCGGGCCCTTGCTTCTGTCTGGCTGCCAGCTTCTGCAAGCCAGCAATGCTTCTAGGGAAGGGCAGTGGTGATGGAAGTCCGCCTGACAGATGCGAGCATCAACAGCATTTCTGCTCTGATTGACTGCATGGTATTTTAGGCAAATTAACCTGTCCAAAAAAATCTTTATGGCTGTGTTCATGCCCAGATGGAATATGAACTTGACAGTGTGGGTACCAGCTTTGCAATTAGTTGAGATGTTCCAATAGACTAATGAACTTTCTTCTGAGGCATGTTCTCTGTCAGCAGAGAAGGCAGTCTGCGCTGCAGAGAGTTACAGGATGTCAGACATCAGCCAAGCAGAATTCTGGGAAGCTACGGATAAAGCCACATGGGAAGTGGAAGTGGAGGCTACCAGTGGAGGGTCCTTGGAAACCCCAGCGCACAGCAATGATCTTTGACTGAAGGGACACCAATGAGGCAGCACCACAGAGAACACCTTAGAATCAGCAAAATAATGGGGAACAGAGGCATGGACCCTAGGCTTCCTGAGTGCTCAGGAGAGAAACAGTAATTGACATATCCTCATGGACCACAGAGCACAGAGGGGAACACTGTCTGATTGGGATGAGTCAGAGATGCAGGACAGGGCACTGCCTGACCTGTCTCTAACCCTAACAACCCTAACCCTAACTCCTAACAACCCTAACGGTAACTATAACTGTAACTCTAACCCTCACCACCCAATCTGAACCCTAACCTAACCCTAGCCCTAACTACCCAAACCTACCCTAACCCTAGCCCTCCAGGGAGGGCTGTAGCAGTGGGTGAGGGGCTCATGCGTAAGCCAGTGTGGTACACCAGGGAGGAGAGCTTCACACGCACCTCACTGGAACCACTAACCAACCGATCCTCTCCAGAGAACACAAGAGGAAATGAAAAATGTTGTTTTCAATTAAGTGGACTGTAATTAAAGTATCTTAAACATCTTTGTTAATGAGATACGAAGTCTATTGGCAAATAGCAGCCCTCACTTCTGTTCTCACTGTGTATGTAACAAGGAGATTTATCTCTTGATATCTATCTATCTATCTATCTATCTATCTATCTATCTATCTATCTATCATCTATCTGTTAGTCTGTTTATCTATCTATCCATCTATCTGTTAGTCTATCTATCTATCTATCTATCTATCTATCTATCTATCTATCTATCTATCTATCATCTATCTGTTAGTCTGTTTATCTATCTATCTATCTATCTATCTATCTATCTATCTATCTATCTATCATCTATCTGTTAGTCTGTTTATCTATCTATCTATCCATCTATCTGTTAGTCTATCTATCTATCTATCTATCTATCTATCTATCTATCTATCTATCTATCTATCTATCATCATCTATCTATCATCTATCTGTTAGTCTATCTATCTATCTGTTAGCCTGTCTGTCTGTCTGTCTGTCTATCTATCTATCTATCTATCTATCTATCTATCTATCTATCTATCTATCTATCTATCATCATCATCTATCTATCATCTATCTGTTAGTCTATCTATCTATCTGTTAGCCTGTCTGTCTGTCTATCTATCTATCTATCTATCTATCTATCTATCTATCTATCTATCCATCTATCATCATCTGTCTATCATCTATCTGTTAGTCTATCTATCTATCTGTTAGCCTGCCTGTCTGTCTGTCTGTCTATCTATCTATCTATCTATCTATCTATCTATCTATCTATCTATCTATCTATCTATCTATCCATCTATCATCATCTATCTATCATCTATCTGTTAGTCTATCTATCTATCTGTTAGCCTGTCTGTCTGTCTATCTATCTATCTATCTATCTATCTATCTATCTATCTATCTATCTATCTATCATCATCTATCTATCATCTATCTGTTAGTCTATCTATCTATCTATCTATCTATCTATCTATCTATCTATCTATCTATCTATCTATCTGTTAGCCTGTCTATCTATCTATCTATCTATCTATCTATCTATCTATCTATCTATCTCTCTATCTATCTATCTATCTATCTATCATCTTTCTTTCATCATCATCATCACCATCATCATCTACAATTCATTTATTTATCCACCCTCCTACTCACTGAATCATCATCCACCATTTATATATCTGGTCCATCTAGCCACTATGTGGTCCCTCCTTCCTAGACCCCTAGATCTAGTATCTTAATCTTAAAATCTGCATCCTGCAGTGGGTTTCCAGGAATCCCACAAAGAGGACAGAGGACATAGGATCCTTGGCTGGAGCCATCTAGGAAGTATGTCTGTTAACCCTACAGTGGCTGAGGCTCTGAGTGGCTCTGAGAGAGGCCACTTTTGACACCACCCAGGCACAGATGCTGCTTTATCAAAATCCCAATCCTCTCCCCACACCCAGGGCTACTCTACAGGGCCCCTCCATGGGGCCTTTGATAATGTGAATGTCTATCCCTGACTGTCCCTAGCTGCACTTGTCCTCATGACCCCGGCATCCAGAAGGGTGTGATTCAGTGGCTCTTAATTCTGTGCACTCTGACCTGACATCATTAATTCTGCTAAGTCTGGAGCACTGCACTCAACAGTCCCACTGCTGTGGAGAGCTCGTGGGCCTGGGTCCACAGCTTTTCCTCAAGATGCTTCAGAGAGGACGAGGGAAAGCAGACCTGACTCACCGAGGCATCAGTGAGTATATTTAGTACGCATTTCTAGTTACCTGCCAGCCATTGTCTCGAAAAACCAAAAAAAAAAAAAAATTCATTTTCATTTATAAACTATGAACCCAAGAGGCTTAAAAGTCCATAAGCAATCTGTATTCGAATACTATGAGACCTAACTGATTATAAATGTTTTTTTATCATGGAATGTTGCTCACTTATAAGAAGTATGTAAAACATGGGAACTGAGTTCCAAGTGCCGACTTCAGTCATAGTGGCAGAAGTGGCTTCCACCAGGGCTCTCCTGTAGGACTCAGTCCCCACTCCCTGAGGCTCTGGGTGGGCAGAGCTCACTGTTGTTCTACTAAACTTGGACACAGTGTATGAGGAGCTCAGGGTAAAAAGAAGTTGGGACCTCAGCTAGTCTCCTGTTTCCTATCTTCAGGAAGTCTGAGGATATGTGAATGTCTGAGAATTGAGGCTAGCTCTGGTTATCTTATAGTGAACATCTAAGATTGGGGCTAGCTCTGGCTATCTACAGAAACACAGGCTTTAGTGAATATCTAAGAATTGGGGCTAGCTCTGGCTATCTACAGAAACACAGGTTTTAGTGAATATCTAAGAATTGGGGGTAGCTCTGGCTATCTACAGAAACACAGATTTTAGTGAATATCTAAGAATTGAGGCTAGCTCTGGCTATCTACAGAAACACAGGTTTTAGTGAATATCTAAGAACTGGGGCTAGCTCTGGCTATCTACAGAAACACAGGTTTTAGTGAATATCTAAGAATTGGGGCTAGCTCTGGCTAGCTACAGAAACACAGGTTTTAGTGAATATCTAAGAATTGAGGCTAGCTCTGGCTAATCTTATAGTAAACATCTAAGATTGGGGCTAGCTCTGGCTATCTACAGAAACACAGGGTTTACTTCTCCACTGCTTTCTCCCTGACACCTCCCATGAGCCCACACCCAACACTAGTGTTCTCCTAACTCAGCTCACTCCTGACACAATCACCTACATGGTTTCAGACTCTGGTGTTTATACCCATGAGACTACCCCACTTGGGATTGGTCCTGAGTCTCAGGTTACCGGCTCTTCTGGCTAGCTATGACCTGGGGGCTCTGATGAATCAATCAGGAATACACAAGAGATACACAGAGCAAGAGGCACACACTGCGACTCCACAGGCCCTTGGGTGTGACATGCTCCCTGCACCTCTGTGTATGACTCCTGCTCCCAGGAGCTCTCTGAATTTCCCCTTCAGGAGTCTGTCTGGTGCTTGTTTACCCTACACCTTTTGCTCTCAGTACATGGGCTGATGGTATCACAAAGCTGCTGGTCTTCCAGGTGACCAGTCTTATGCTGCCACTGTCTGGCTGCCTCAGTCAGTCACCAAACCAGGTGTGGTAGGAAGGGGCTACTTATGAGTGATAAAAGACACAGGGGTGTTCAGGAAGTGCTAAGAGATTTAAGAATACTATGCCAGGGGATGGGGACTAAGGCTAACTGTGCTCCTTGGTACCACAGTCCTGCCAGCTGGTCCTATGCCTGCCTCTACACCTTGTCCTGCCTTTGTAATGTGAGACAGATGTATATCATAGGCCAACTATATCTGTCAACCTAGGGAGCTAAACAACAAACACTTTTAAACTTCACTCAGAAAACCAAGAGCCAGTAGCCACTACAGGGAGACAGATAATCTTGTCTCCTAAATTCTCTCATAGGAGCTTCAAGGATGCCAAAGAAACTCTGCAAAGGGCGGAAGCCTATAGAGCCAGAGAAGGGCTGATGGGGGCTCAACTTCAGGCTGAAGCTTAGGAGGCAGAAGTAGACAGGAAGACAGCGGATGCAGCTGCGATGTTCTTTTAATATCTTGGAATTAATTATTTCCCTGGTGGTTTGGGCATCTAGCTCACTAGATTTTTTTTTTTCCTTTTTGAAGCCCTTCTCCTGAATTTTCCTTTCATTTATACACCCCGAATCCCACACAGAGACGGGCAGTCTAGAAACGATCGTGGCTGACAAAACACGGAGATGAGGAAGTCTTCTGTACTTCCTGGGAAATATTAAAAGGTGTGAATGTTGCTGGCTGGCCCTGGAGATTTCTCCTACCAACTGACACATGCAAACAGGCTCCAGTGAGCTCTGTAATGAGGGGACAATGTCGGCTATGTCTTCAGATCAGCTCCTGGGATGCTTGGATAAAGCCTAGGGCCTGCTGTGCCTGGAGGGCAGTGGTGCCTTTCTAGGCTGTCTCTCCTTGTAAACGACTCTGAAAGTTTGTTTGCTTTTTCAGGTACTTGGGTGAAGCCTTGGGGCTTAAGGAAGGTGAGAGTGTGAAGCAGAGACAAGATCAGGACAGAGGAAACTAAAAAACGTCACCCTGATTTCTCAAGGAAACTCTTATTAGAGGTGAGAGAAGACGAAAAGGGGGCAAGAAGGAACTCCAGCAGGCATGAGCTTGCTGTAGACAGGAGCCTCTCCTCACACTATCATGGCAGCCTGGTAGGGTGACCAGTAGTAGTTCATGGTTATGAACTTTGCACACAGAATAGACTTTTCTGCTTTATACACTGAACATGGCGACAGCTGCTTCTTCAGAGCTATGTTCTCTGTAATAGACCTTAGGCAGAAGAAATGGTCGAGGATCCAAAGGCCTCCTGAGGAAACCAGAGTTGAGAAACGTGTGTGATCCCTGCCCCATGCCCAACCATGGTGAAGCCAGTTAGAGACGTGAGAGCTACACGTGGGACTATAACAGTCCACGGCTCTGACATGGTTTGTGACGCAGGCACGAGGAGTCTTTGAATAGGACTCTGAGGTCCAAGCCATGAGAGAAGCATTCTGTAATTGTAAGTTCATGATTGACAGTGACAGCCAGGCAGGGGCTTGCTCTCTGTCAGAATCTACATGCAGAATAACCAGGAAGGCTTTGCTAGAGCACAAGAAAAGACATGTTGAAAATGCCATGGAGGACTCTGTGTGTGTGTGCGTGTGTGTGTGCCTGCACATGTGTGCATGTGTGTGCCTGAATGTGTGTGCATCTACATGTATGTGTGCACATGTGTACCTGCATGTGCATATGTGTGTGCTTGCATGTGTGTGCCTGCATGTGTGTGTAGACACGTGTGTGCCTGTATGACTCAGTTGCAAGGATCTGAATTTGCTTCTCACCACCGATGGGCTTCATTATATCCTTGGGTCCAAGCATTCAGATTGTAGAGACAGTTGTAGGTGGATCTGTGGTTCTTGTCAGCCAGCAGAGCCTGCTTGGCGAGGTCTAGCTTAATGACAAAGCCTATCTCAAAAGAAGATGGTGTTCCAAGGAAAGCACTTGGTGGGCCTCCACATGTATGTGCACTCACATGCACATACCCGCACACATGCACATGCACACACACACACACAAAACTAAAGTTGAGAACTAAAGCCTGGATGACTTTGATGATATTCAAGTGTGCACAGGGGTAACAATGCAGGGAGAGCCTGAATCCCTGTGACCGTCTGTGTGAGCCTGCATCCTTGTGACCACCACTGTGAGAGTCTGCATTCTTATGACCATTAGTGTGAGCCCGAATCCCTGTAACTCCCTGTGTGAGCCTGCATCCCTGTGACCCCCTGTATGAGCCTGCATCCCTGTGACCACCAGTGCGAGAGCCTGCATCCCTGTGACCATTAGTGTGAGCCTGAATCCCTGTAACTTCCTGTGTGAGCCTGTATCTCTGACCCCCTGTGTGAGCCTGCATCTCTGTGACCACCTGTGTAAGCCTGCATCCCTGTGACTGCAGAGGAAGTTAGAGGTGACTGGCTAGCCCTGTGATTGCCTGTTCCACATTTCTTCATTGAGGGTGAGAAGCACTAAGGTCTCCTGGTATCTTGATGGAGATTTAACTTCCTAGAACCGATTCTTTCCTTGCCCCCAGCTCCCATCCCTCCTCTCCAGTTGGCTGTGGATAAATTATTTACAGGCTGCTGGCTACTGCAAGCCTCTCTTTTAGCTTTACATCAGAACAAACAAACAAACAAACAAAAATACTCAAAAATAAACATTCAAATGAACAAAACCAGAAAGAGAAGACCCTGACAACCTGTAGCACTGGACAGAGGCTAACTGGGCTGGCACAAGATGGGGACCCACCACATGATCTTAGTAGAAGCACCAGGGAAAGGAAGCCTGGAGGGGACTCCATAGTGGAAAGAGGGGACCCCACAGCAAAAGACTTCACAGCAGATGTTTTGAGTCTTTCAGTGTCTGGTCCAGCAGGCACAGGGTCATGTGCGATCAACAGCATTAGGGTTTAACATTCCCCTGCATTTGCCTTGGAGGAGATGACACAGAGACAGAGTCAGGTCTTACTGCACTGATGGTATGACCCAAACACATGGAGGGTCTCACATAACCCCAAGTGCAGACAGGGAAACTGGCCTATTACTCAGCCACAGATGGGAAGATCAGGGCCTAAAGCTTTGTGTGTGCAGCTGCCCTGTGCTCCCAGAAACATAAGGCTGCTCAGGCTGGCTTCAGCACAGACCTCTTGCTGTGGGTGCCAGACAATGAATGCTGAAGCCGCCTCCAAGGGCCTGGCTACTGGGCTTTGCTCTGTGACCCGGGAGGCCACGCTCTGCTTTGCAGTTGGTTGATCTTGTGATGCTTTCATTGGCAAAAGCCTCCAGAGACCCCTGAAATTGAGCTGCCCGCATCCCAGAAACCTGGGCAGAACAGGGTGCAGGCTCTTTAGATATGGAAAGGAATGAGCCCATTGTCACAGGCTGTGTCCTGGCTATGTCTAATGTCTCCACAGTATAGAATGTAGCGGGATGGACAAAGTATAAAGAGCAGCAGGCTCTGGACTTAGGCTGGTCCTCTGCTGCCAGTGTGTCCTGGACTCCTGTGGGCCAGGCTGGAAGCTCTGTCCAGGGTCCTGACGGCAACCCTCCTGCTGCAGGGCTGAGGCTGGCAGACACTCCCTGGCATCACGGCGACTCCATGAAAAAGGCCAAGTGTGATGGCTGGGAAAAGACAGTTTGAGTAGTTAACTATAGACCGGCCCTTCTTTGTTCTCACAAGGACAGCTGTATCTTCCTCTGGTGATAGTGAGTGAGCACGTTGCTAACGCTTTCTAGACCAGCCTGTGTGGCTCGGAAACGAGTCTGTTCTCATCCTGGACCACACTGAGCAGAAGCTGGCAGGGCTAGCACAGGATGATGGCTTGTCATAAAACCTCATGAAAAGCACCGGGTACAAGGGAAGTGTGGAGGTGCTCCACAGCCGAAAGACCAGCTCCTTTTAGTGGCTCAATGGACAGGTGGACAGGCCCATCAGAGCTCACATGCATCCAGGTGACCGGTCGGTTCACCCTCGCTTTTCAGACTTGATCTGATCTACCCAGGGTGTGGGAGTGTGAATGGGAGAGACAAGCTTGGCTTTACCTGGAGCACAAGGTACCAGGAGAGCCGGGCTGTGGGAACAGCTGGTGGAGAGGAGAGAGCTGCCACTGTGTATCCAAATGCTGGGGGTGGTCTGTACTGCAGACAGGAGACCCAGGCATGTCATGCTGATGCTGAACTAGGCAGACTTAGCTCTTTAAACAGCTGTGTGCCAAAGTCTCTGCCACTTTCCTTTTCCTGTTCCAATCTCCTCATTTCCTGCTCTTAATGAAGACCTTCCCAGCTAACCTTTGAATTGACTACACAAAGATCCAGCTAGGGTCCAGGGTAGTCTTTGAGAGCAGGCTGGTCTAGGCGGAAATCTTTGGCCCAAGGGAGCCTGTACTGTGTGTGGCTCAGGTTCCACAGAGCGGATCCTTTTTCATCTCAGACCTCAGATGCTGCTAGGAGTCCACATACCGCAACCCTCCTTAGGAATGCGACATGTTTTACTGGTCCCACCACATCATACTTCCTTCCTGGACCACTCCACACTCAATTTTGCACTAACAAGCCCAGTTTTACATCTGTTTCACATTTGTTATAAATTAGACTGGGGAGATGGCTCGATGCTTAAGAGCATTTGCTACATAAACCTGAGGACCTGAGTTTCGATTCCCAGCACCTACATAAAAACTAGGTATATGTGCCTTTAACCTTAGCAATGGAGAGAGAAGGCAGCCTGAGCCTGCTGGCCAGCCAGTCTAGCTGCAATGGCGAGTTCCAGGTTCTGAGAGAGACTGTCTTCAAGGAGCATGGTGGAGAGGAGTGTAGCAGAACCCCCATGTCCTCCTCAGACCACCCCTTGAAACCCGAGCACACATCACATTGGGTCTCTGCCTCTCTTCCTAAGTGGTATAAAATGCTTGTTTTTTTTTTTTTTTTAAGGCCATGGTATTACTGATTTCACGAGGTGAGAAAAACCAGCAAACACTGGAAGGAACTCCTCTTGGTTGATGCACCCTGGCAGGAGACAGCCCTGCCTGGAGCCCCGTGCACACTGAAGGTCCAGTCTCCCCGAGACAGGGTGGACTTGTCTTTCCACATGGTTTGCATATTTGGTTTGGCATCTGGATTTCAGGTACATTAGGTGACGGCAGATTCAAAGTGATGGTGTTTAAACAAGACCATAAAGGTTAACAGACCAGGAAAAAATGCAAATTTCTGTCACCCACTAAGGACAGGCAGTGGCTCTGGCCCCTCTCTCACCTCCAGCTGGATTTCAGCCTCTGGCCCTGATTTCCACATGGTGGGCAGAAAGTAATTTCTGAACACTATGGCTTTCCCACAGCAGGTACCTGGGAGCCCATTTGGAGGTGCCAGAGTCCAAGTACTGAGCTGGCTGAGGAAGCCTCGGGGGCCCTGACCTGTCTGCCAGACCCTCGGTGTACAGGACGAGTTGCCCAGATGTTCATCGCATTCCATACCACTTTCTGTTGATTGGTCTTTCCACACCAGTTGCTGCTGGGAAACTTTCCCCTGTTGGACAAGGAATCAGATCTGAGATTGTGTAGAGGGAACCTCATGGACAAACTGCATTTTGTGGGCAGCATCTGCCAGATCCCATGGTCAAATGGCATGTTTCTGGGTGGTCCCGGGGGCGGGTGAGCGACAGAGAGAGAAGAGACTGAGAGATGTTGGGAGGAGCCTGTGTGTGTGTGAGAAAGTCAGAGAGGGAGAGAGACAGAGTTAGAGAGGAGGGGGAGAGTTGCAGAGAGTCAGGAACAGACAGAGAGGTAGAAAGAGAGAGACAGACAGGGTGGGGTGGGGGTGGGGGAGAACTAGCCACTGCTCCTGGGCAGCAGGACTCACCTCCTTCCCAGGGGTCCTCATGCCCTGTGTACCCCCAGGACCTCATCAAATGTAGGGCTCCTGCCTTTCCAGACCTTGCCTCCCATCTCTGCCCCATGTTTGCTGACCCTGGAATCTTCCTGGCCCGTGTAATTGCATTTCATGGTGAAGTAACAACTGGTAGCCTAGAGTCCCAGCTTTGGACTCCACACGTGACAAAACCCTAAAAATCCCACTGGGACCTTGAGCTAGCTTAGGCTGCTTTAGCTAAGGTGCAAATAGTGAGAGATGGACTTGGCCTCACACAGGCAGGCCTGTCTCTAACCCTATCCCTGTACCCCGCATTAGTCTGGTCGCTGGCTCCTTTCCAGCATCCTTGAAGTGGTCCACACTGCAATACACTTGGAACACTTCATAATTTGACTACTAATGCAAATGATTGAAGGAAAACTTATTACTTATCAGTTCTTGTCTGAGAGAAAAATAAACAATAAACCCACGTGTGTATATGTGTGTGCATATATATATGTGGGTGTGCGCATGCATGCGTATATGTGTGTGTGCACATCTGTGCGTATATATGTGTGTGTATGTGTGTACATGTATATATATATATATGTGCTTGTAAGCATATGTGTGTATATGTGTATATATATGTATGTGTGTCGGTGCAGTGGTGGCACACTTCATGCGCATGTGCACGCTCAAATTTAGGAAGAAGGGAGGGCATTGCTGAGATCTGACACTGAGCAAAGGGACTCTGTCCAGGGCACCTGTCACTGCCTGCACAATCCTCTGATATGCAGAGTGGAAAGCTGCTTATCTGAGACTTGGGGTATGGAAATCCCCTCTAGCCAGATCTTATCACTGCCTGGAATACTCTGAAGGGCAAGGACTGAGCATCATTCCTCCAGCTGTCAAACGTGTCCCTGTTTCAGGTCCACTGCTCCTTGTACAATTACTCAACCTGGGAATCGGTATCAATAACTCATCTGAGATCAGCCTCAATGTCCAGAAAGGCTCATTAGGAGCAAAGGGAGGCGCAGCAGCTGCCGCCAGGGTGGGCGCTTATATGATTAGGTTCACATCGCGCCAGCTACAAAGGCTCCTGACCACGTAGTCTCCAGAGAGTCACTGTCTCAGCATCCTTCCTCCAGGGCATAGAAATATTGTCTTCTTGGCTTTGGACACAAAAGCTAATCGGGAAGAAAGCAATGACATCAGTAGGTTGGGCTGAGAGCTGATTCTGTTTAATTGTATGGTCTCTGCTGGAACAGAGGGAGCATGGCTCTTGGAGACTGCAGGGCTCCTGCTGGGCTTGAAAAGGGAATGCCCATTAAATCTGGTGTATGTCTGTGCACAGGTAGAGCTGAGTATGTGTGTACACTCGTGTACACCTACACACACATGCGTGCTGTACACCTGTGTGTTTCCTGATCCTGGGCTCTGCCACCCCATACTCCACCTCCATCCATGCACACTGCACAGACAGGGTTGAGTTCGGCTTGCAGATGCCCACAGAGGGCAAGCCTCGGTTGCTCCTGACAGCAGATGGCAGAGACTGGGCTGCAGGGAATGAACTCATGCCAGAGCAAGACTCACAGAGGGCAGAGGGAGGCAGGCATGGTGAGGGGGAGCAGGCCAGAACAGACTGCTGGGAGAGTAATTCTTAAGATCATTCAGTGGCCTATCCAAGGAGCAGCGAGGTATGTGTGCTGGTTCAGGTGGTCAGAGCAGTCCAGACACCTGCAGAGCCACTGGCCCAGGATGTTGGGGAAACTGCTTCAGGAGGGCCAATCTCACAAAGCTTTGAAGCCTGAGTAGGAGCGCACCATGAAGCCAGCAGGGTTCAAACAGGGTCCAGAGGATGACAAGTGTGACAGAGTCTGCCGTGTGCTGGCTAGGTGGGAACTTGGCAGGTGCCTCGGGGAACCTTACCACACTCCATTAAAAGGACAACACTGAAGGCTCCATTGCAGAGAGAGCCAAGGCTCTGTGCCATAGAAGAACTTGCTCAGCTCCCTACTGGTGCAAGCAAGCGCTGCTTTGCTCTGCACCAGGGTGAGCCTTCGGAGTTCAGGAAAGACTGCAGAGATGACCAGGTCATCCTTGTGTCCAGGCGACCCCTTGGCTCCTCTTGTGCTGGAGATCAAAGCTAACACCTTGCCCATGCTAGGAAGTGCCTTGTCAGGGACTACATTCCCAAGTCAACCCCTCAGCTTTCTCCCAAAGAACAGTTTCCCAGCCAGACTAAGCCAGCAGGGTGGCTCTCCCTGAGGACCCAGCCTTCTCTCATTCTTATGAGGATCCCCTAGCCAGACAGTTCTGATAAACACCTCGAGTAGTCAGACAGTCTGTTCAGATAGAATGCCTCTTAAATGACAACAAACCCTCTTCCTCTCTGGTTCTCAGACCAGAGTAACATAACTGTCACTTCAGTTCAGGCTCCAGCTCCCTCTGGGGACTCGTGAAACCCACCCTTGTTCCATACTCAGTAAGGGAAGCCACATCAGTTCTGCCCAGGAACAGTTTCATTAGGAAAGACAAGGAGGCTGGTACGGAGCTATAGAGTCAGCACAGGAGGAAGAGACACAACTGTCCCAGAGCACAGCTGGTGACCAGCATGGGGGACAATTCCACAAGTTTCTACACTTGCACATCCTCTACTAAACGAGACTCGGGGGCCAGTGGCTGCTTGTGACATGTTCTGTCCTTGATGAGGAGGGGGTAGCCCATCCCCCGTGACTGTCTCTCATACTGAAAGAGGTGGGGCTTTCCCCCCCACCCCATTATCCTCTGGGCACATGATGCTGCTCTCTCACCTCTCAAGGAGAACCAGGAGGGAAAATTTACCAGATCCGTTCTGGCTGCAGGGCAGGGTGACAATAAAGCAGACTTCACTTTCCCAGTACTGGAGAGAAAGGACAGAGGTGCACACCCGCCTGCCCTAGGGACCCCGTGCTGGATGCTCTCCACACTCAGGGGGAACTTAGAGCTTTGAACCATTTACCTCTTGTTGTTCCCACTTACTACCATGCCCTGCTCACATCACCTGGCAGGTGGGCTGGGTAGATGACATCATCAGTGGCTTTGCAGTCCTAACCCCACCGGGCTTGCTGCTGGCCGGGGCTCACTCTCATGCTCTTTTTCCTGAGGTTGGAGATTGCTTAACCTGACCACGCCTGTCCTTAGCCCTAAGGGATGTGCTTGTCTTGGGCTGGGAGTCCTAAAGGACACTATCCTACAGGCTCACACACAGCCAACCATGGGGCTTCCCCTCCTAGGAGCTCATGGGAGGATGCTATAGTGGGAGGGGCTTGCAGGATGTCAGCATGAGAAAGCTCTCATCCACTCCCTTCATGAGGCTCCTCCTGTGACTGGTGGAGCCTGGTCCCTCAGCTGTGTCTTCCCCATGAACCTGCCACGAAAGCACAACCCACAAAACCATGTGACATCCTGCAGGGTGTGGACAGGGACCTTGGTGGAAAAGAAGAACACTTTTCATGCCACCTGGGCAGGGTAGGGGCTTCATTTATGCTTCTCCTCACAGCACAAAGAATCGAACAAAATCCACCACTTCCAACACCTGCAAATTTGATAAAGCACACAATATTCACTTCTCTGTATCTCTTAACTGTTGCTCAGATGGGTCATAAAAGAGAGGTCACTGTGGACGCCTCACCATGTAGAAGGGCTTGCTTTCCTCCCACAGACTTCTCAGATCACACACGCTGGGTGAAGATCCCTGGAAGGACATGGGGGGCAGGGCTCTGAGCCTTGGGGAAGACAGCCTGGACAGGTGCCCAGCATGGGGAGTCCACTAAAGGGACACCTGGGGCCTTGTGAGACCCACCCCCCCAGGACAGAGCATGGTGCACCCTACTGCTGTCAGAACATATCAAGGATGTTTGGGGCTGCACAGTTCTATTTATCCTTTTTTCTTAAAGGATTTATTTTATTATGTATAGAGCGGTCTGCCTGCATGCATGCCTGCAGGCCAGAAGAGGGCACTAGTTCCCATCATAGATGGTTATGAACCACCATGTGGTTGCTGGGATTTGAACTCAAGACCTCTGGAAGAGCATCCAGTGCTCTTAACCTCGGCGCCATCTCTCCAGCCCCCTGTAGCACAGATGGTTTTAAAGGGCAGGTTCTAAATGGGTTCAGCCTGGCCACATTCCTTCCCAGTCCACTTTTGTGCATTTTCAGCTTCTGGAGGCTGCTGAGGTCCTGGGCTCATGACCATATAAGAGTCTTGCTTTAGCCTGAGTTCTCTCCCAGTGTTCTCTAACCCGCTCTCTCTTATCAGACCCCGTGATCTCATTATATCCACTCAGATACCCCATCTCAACATCCTGACTCAGTCACACCGAAAGGCTCCAGTTGCACAGTTACAGGCTCCGAGTGTTAAGTGGCCTATGACACTATGCTCTGAAACGTGATTCTGTAATAAAAAGGACACAGCCTGCTGCTACTGCATGCAGAAGAAGCTTGGAAACGCTGGGGTGTTGAGCTAAGGCTTCCCTCCTTGCAGGGCCTTCTCGGATGCATGCATGACGGTTAAGCTGCTGTTCAAGAGAACAACCACCTAACGTAGGAACTCAAGCTTCTAGTGGCAAATCCACTGAGTGCAGGTGAGATGCTGTCCTGAGAAGAGAGAGGCTAGCAGCTTTCTCTGCTGAGCTCCTGACACAGCTTCCCCTGCCACACCCCAGCCAGGGCTGCAGAGGCAGCTCAGTGGATAAAGTGCTTGCTGCACAAAGGAGCCTCAGAATCTGTGTAAAAGCCAGGCAGGTGTGGTGGCCACCTGAAATCCCAGTCATCTCATCTCCCCAGGAGGGAAAGAGACAGGGGCTCTCCAAAACAAGCTGGTTAGCTAGACCAACCAGAACCTGTGAGCCCTGGGTTCAGCAGGAGGCTTTGTTTCAATTAATCAATCAATCAATCGAGAACATTTGAGGAAGACACCCAATGTCAACTTCAGACCTCCATGAACTTATACATACCTGTGCATGCATACTTTCACGTACACACATGTGAGCATGCATATACATATGCATATATACCACACGTACATAGACAAAAAAATATGATGCTGGTCAGCATCTGATGTCAGTAGAATACCCACAATTCCCATGGAAAGGACAGGCGACAGGCATCCTCCAGTGAACACACCAGAGCTGGCTGAGGTTTTCACACATTCCCACCAGATGACAGGCCCAGGGCAGACACAGTGGTGTGTCCCACAACTTGACAGGTCAGAAACAATGCCTGTGCCAGCCCTCTCCTCTGTCAGCTGGCTTTGTTGGGGAACACAGAGTTAGCTTTATAAATCGCTGTTTGTGTTGGCACGTGCAGCACATCTCATGCTCAGTCAAACACCGCTTTTCAAACGCTTCGGCTCTGACTCTGACATCCACACAAGCATCCACAGACTGAGGTTATGTATACAAACACTCTGGGGCTTGGTAAATTTGTAAGAGAATTGCAGTGCTCAGAGGGTCTAGGGTTAGTGAAGGATGTCACAGGCCAGTGCTAAACAGGGCAGGGTAGGGCAAGAGAGCCATGGGCTGGGAGAAGGCTAATGTCTTCCCTGTGTCTGCTGCTCAGGGACAGGGACACTCCTGGCCACCCCACTCCCACAGTCTTCTTCCAACCAGCGCAGCCTCCAGCTTGATGCTTCTGCTTTTGGTGATAGTCCACAGCTGCCTGCTCCCCAGTGACCAGGGGGCTGTACTCTTATCTTTGTGTGTGTGTGTAGTGTGTGCATACACTCAGGTGTGCACATGTGTGTGGAGGCCAGAGCTTGAAGGCAAGTGTCTTCCCCCATTACCCCCCACTGTACATTTTGAGCCAGGGTTTCCCACTGAACCCAGAGCTCACTGACTGACTAGGCTGGCTTGCAGGTCCTGGGAACTGTGCTGTTTAAGGCCATCCCTGAAGTCTCAGCACCCACATGTTTCTTGGCACAGAGCATCTTGTGACATGGTTTGGAGGACAGAATGACAGTTTGGACTTCTCTTTGTGGGTGTTCCCTCTGTCTCTGGCTGTCACCTCTTAAATTATATGAGTCACATCATATTACATTCACTCAAAAAAATTTCTCCTGGGGAAACATTGGGAAAACACTGGGAAGTTTACACATTATAAACAAAGCCAGATGAAGTGGGCAAGATGAGGTTGGCTCCATTACAGGTCCTGTGCTAGTCAACCTGAAGCTTAGGTTAGGGGCACTGCTCATGTACCTGTGTTAAAGTCCAGAATGTGGACTGTATATGTGTGTGTGTGTGTGTGTGTGTGTGGTGTGGTATAGGTGTGTGTGTGTGTAGTATGGGTGTGTATGTGGTGTGTGGTATGGTATGTGTGTGTGTGCATGTCTGTTTCTGTGTGTGGTACATATATATGTTATGATGTATGTGTGCTGTGATATGTTTGGCGTGGTATGTGTATGTGTTGTAGTATGTGTGTTGAGGTATGAGTGTGTGCTGTGGAGTCTGTGTTATGGTATAAGTGAATGTTCTGTATATGTTGTGGTATGTGTTTTGCACATATATATATTTCTATATGTCTGTGTGTGGTATACATATGTGTTTGGAAATCCTTTGTTTTAGACAGAAGGAAGACTTGGATTTTGTCTTAAGAGAAATGTTTAGTCTTTAAAGTTATCACACATGAAAGGAGCCAGGCATGGTGGCTCACATGCATCCTAGCAGCACAGAAGGTGGAAGTTGGAGGAGAGCCACGAATTTGAGGCCAATCTGGGTTGTGTGGTGAGTTTTAGGCAGCTGGAGTATAGAGTAAAACCCTATCTCAAAACCGACAAACCAACCAACCAACAAACAACCAAACCAAACCAAACCAAGCCAAACCAAACCAAACCAAACCAAACCAAACCAAACCAAACCAAACCAAGCCAAGCCAAACCAAACAAAAAACCAAGCCAAGCCAAGCCAAGCCAAGCCAAGCCAAGCCAAGCCAAGCCAAACCAAACCAAACCAAAAACCAAGCCAAGCCAAACCAAACCAAACCAAACCAAGCCAAGCCAAACCAAACAAAAAACCAAGCCAAGCCAAGCCAAGCCAAGCCAAGCCAAGCCAAGCCAAGCCAAACCAAACCAAAAACCAAACCAAGCCAAACCAAACCAAACCAAACCAAAAACCAAGCCAAGCCAAACCAAACCAAGCCAAGCCAAGCCAAGCCAAGCCAAACCAAACCAAATCAAGCCAAACCAAATGAAAATAAACCAAATCAAACCAAGACAAAACAAACAAACAAACAAACCAACAAACCACCCTAACCCAACCAACCAAACACCAAACAATGGCAATTGTTAAGAAAACATACTAACAAATGCTAGAGAAGAAGTGGAGAGAGGGAGTCTCTACATTGCTGTGGGAATGTCAACTAGTCGAGCCACTGTGGAAATCAGTATGGAGGTTTCTCAGGACACCACTCACTATGCTGTGCCTGGCATTTACTCCAGAGACACAAAGCCAGAACACATCACAGGTACTCGATGTGGCGGCTCATTACTGAACCACCCACAGCACTTACAAAGCTAACCTAGGCATCCAGCCTCGGAGAAGCAGATAAAGAAAATGTGGTTTCTACACACAATGAATTTTATTCAGCCATAAAAATGAAGAAAACTATGTTGTTTTAGGGGAAGGGAGGGGCTGGAGACCATTAAATGAAATAAGCCAGATCAGGAGGAAAACCATCGCACGTTTTCTTACATGCATGGACCTCAGGCTTTATACAGGCACATAAAATCAAGTATACTTGCATGATGTGACAAGCAAAACTATCTGGGGGAGGAAGGAGGGTGATAGAGGGTGGAGACAGGGCTGTGAAGATAGGGTAAGGTGCTCAAAGCATAGCATATGCTTGTATGACAACATCCTTATGCAGCCCAGTGCCCTGTACAATATGTCTGTCTGTCTGTCTGTCTGTCTGTCTGTCTGTCTGTCTGTCTGTCATCATCTCCCTCCTCCCTCTCTCTCTCTCTCCTCTTCAACCCCAAGCTGTCATCATCACCAACAAAATATTTGTGTGGAACAGAGCTAACCCCAGGAATACTGCTTAGCAAAAACTAATGGGGAATCAGAGATTAAATTTTCCCTTTACACCATGCACAGTTTTAAAGCTATGAAGAAAATTCTAAGCAAATAAATCGTGTTTTACAAATCGCTAATACCCAAGGAGCAGATTAAGGCATGTGAAGAAATGGCATGCAGGGCTCTGATGTGGCATGCCACACACATCTCTGATCCATTGTCAGACGCCTGTAAGTAAAACAATTAGAGATGTTTGCATGTATTTATCTTCTTGTGGTTTCTTACGAGCCCCGTGCCAAGAGTGAGCTTGGAGCTGCTCAGAGATGAAACGGGAAGAGGGCTCAGCCCTCGGGCTCACAATCAAAGTGAGCTTGATAAAACGATCCAGACGTGGAGCACATCAGCCGAGAGGCAGTTAAAATTTATGAGGTGCAAGGGCTGCTTTGCTTTTCCAGAGAAAGGCAGATACATAAAGGAGGCCAAATAACTGCCAGCCGCCGTGGACAGTGTGTTCTTGGGGGAGAGGTGGATACAAGATACCAACGAGGTTGGAGAGGTGGCTCAGTGGATAAGCGCTGGCCATGCAAGCCTGAGGACCAGAGTTCGAATGCCCAGAAGCTGCATAAAAGCCCAGCATGTCACCTGCCTGTAATCCTGGCCTCCAGGAGGCAGAGACAGAGTGGCAATCTGATAGCTAGATTAAGGCAGTGACAGAGTTACACTGTGGCAATCTGATAGCTGGATTAGCCAAACCAGCCAGTTCTGAGGTCAAGGAGTGACCCCGTGTGAGCATACAAGTGAAGAACGGTTAAAGATGCCTCTGGCTTCCACATGCACATTCATGCACGTGTGCTTTTGTGCAGTGAAACCACACACACCTGTCCACAGTCATGTGAACATGGATGCATCTGTGTGCTTACACTACAACCCTGCCCATGTTCCACAAAAGCACAAGTTGCAGGACCTTCTGGGGAGAGGCAGGGGGATAACAGCATGGGGAGAGGGATGGAAGGAGGGAGCCGTGGAACGGGAAATCTGGGCACTTCAGAGCCAGTGGCTGACTCAGTTTCCCCTGTGCAGGCATCATTGGCTACTTGTGTCTGGAGCCAGTCCTGAACATGGGGCCCTGCTCCTGCTCTTTCTCTATGAGGGACCAGAACTACGCCTTGCTATGAGCAAGGACAAGCAGCCTCGCCTTCCCTGTGGCCCTTCCCAGGCTTTGCCTTGCTTCATGAAGCAAGGACATGGCTAGTAACCACAGGATGGCCAAGCTGGTGACCGTAGGATGACCAGCACAGGGCTGGCCAGGATGGCTTGCCACGAAAACTGGGTAGCTGAGCTGCCCCTGGCTTGGTTCCTGTCCTGAATCTCATTGTAATCCTGCTCCTGACCTTGACCTGAGTGTGCTCAGGATCAGGAAAGACGCTCCCCTCCTGTGCTCAAGCTTCCCTAAGGCCTGTCTGGTCTGTAACTCGCGCCCCTGGCCTTAGCACTGACTAAGAGATCAGGTGAATGAGGGTGCTCTCTAACAGCCCGGTTGATTTCTGAACTGTTATCTAATTGCTGTGCACGGGGGCAGCATGCCTGCTCGTGGCCTGATGGATTTCCAAGGACCACAGAGCAGTGGTCAAGAGTGTGATCTGTGGGCTGGGTGTCTGCTGCTGTACAGATCCAGCCCTGCTACCCCTTGGGTAGGAATGCTGGTGAGATCATTTCAACTCTCTGCAAGACCAGTTTCTCATCTGTCAGAAGGAAGATGCTTCCTAAGGCTGGTGTGAGTACCAAATGATTTAGTCTAAGGCATCAGGACTGTGTGAGAACCCAGCAGCATTGGAGTGTGAGGAGCAGCTGTTGTCACTGTCAGCACCATCACCATCATTATCACCACCATCATCATGACCATTCCTACCACCACCATCACCACTACCACCACCATCATCACCATCACCACCACCATCATTACTGTTTCTGTCATTAGAACATGCCCCTCCTCATGGCATCGTCCAGGTTTGTCACACGTTTTATCATCTTCTTAATAAAACCTACAGGTGCATTCACTGGGCTAAACTGCCCCAAGCACACACTGTATCTCGGCAGGGCCAGGCGATGTGCTGCTCACTGCAGACAGAACACTAGGGAGAAGGGGGCTGCCCAGTTATCGCTGTCCTCCTCAGGTGGGTGTTCCAGGGGAGTAGAGTTAGGGTTAGGAAGGCTGCCTCATGAGCTGGAGGGTCTGCTCTGTCCCACAGGCGTGACCCGTGGAGCTGACACTGGGCATTTCGAGTCATCAGCTCCAGGCAGCAGATCCAGAGCTGGCCTATCCAGATGAGACTGCCAGAGGCTTCTGCCACGCATTACCTCAGCCCCAGCCAGAAGTTTAAAATCCATAAACCCATGTGTGAACAGCTACCATGGGCTTGTGACTTCTAGCTGCAGTATGAGAGGCTTGAGTCACACGCACATACTCATACACACAGGGAGAGGGAGAGAGGGGTGGAAGGAGGGGGAGAGAGAGAGGGAGGGGGAAGAAAAGAAAGAGAGGGAGAGGGAGGAGGGAGGAAAAGAGAGGGAGAGGGAGGGAGAGAGGGAGGGAGAGGGAAAGAGGGAGGGAAAGAGGAAGAAAAGAAAGAGAGGGAGAAGGAGGAGGGAGGGAGGAAAAGAGAGGGAGAGGGAGAGGGTGAGGGAAAGATTTTGGAGGCTCCTGGGAGGTGGGTATGGTGAGGTCAGCTGCTAACATTATCCTACTTCCTCCCCCGCTGGTCACTGGTTGGTTCCTCCATGGCTCTCTGTACCTCCTCAGTGCCCTCCACGTTCCTCCAATGGCTAGTACAGACTCCTCTACTTCCTACCACTAATATCAGCAAAGACTTAGATAAGACTGCTCATAGGACAGCCATGATCACAGATCGGTCAGGCAGGGTCTGAGGAGAAATCCAAGCCAGTCCCAGCCTGGCCCCACTAGGGGGGAAGGCTGGGAGGAGCTGATCTAGCACATGGGACCCATCTATGCCGGCAAAGCAAGTTTCCAGGCATTTGAGAAATACATAATGCAGGTTGGTTAAGGCAAAAAGGACTTAAGAGAGGAGCCAAGGTGAGGAGGACCTCTGGGTAGAGAGAAGCTGGGTGACACTGGTGGCCCTTGAGGAAGGCAGGAGAGCCAGATAAAGATGACATGGTGAGGGAGAGAGAGAGAGAGAGAGAGAGAGAGAGAGAGAGAGAGAGAGAGAGAGAGAGAGAGAGAGAGAGCTGAAGATACTATACTGCTGCTGCAGGAGCAGGCCTGACCTCAGGGCAGACCTGGTCTCCCCTCTGGAGCCTCCAAGGACCACAGCCTTGCTGACAGGTGGCTTCAGCCTAAAGAAATGAGCTTTGGAATTCTGACAGCAAGAGCTGAAAGATACCAAATACTGCCACTCCATCATCTACATGGGGAGAGGTCTTGCCGGATAGCTTTGTCTACTTGATACAATGTATAGTTGTCTAAGAGGAGGATCCTCAATTGATAAAATGTCTCCATAGACAGGGCTGTAGGCAGGTCTGCAGGGTGTTTTCTTAATTAGTGGTTGATGAGGGAGGACCCAGTTCATGGTAGGTGATGCCATCTTGGGCTGGTGGTCCTGAGTTCTATAAGATAGCAAACTGAGCAAACCATGAGGAGCAAGCCAGCAAGCAGCACCTCTGCATCAGCTCCTGCCTCCAGGTTCCACCCCTGTGAGCTCCAGTCCTGACTTCCTTCAGTGATGGACTATGATCTGCAAGTGTAAGGAAATAAACCCTTTCCTCCAGGACTTGCCTCTGGTCATGGTGTTACATGCAGTAATAGAAGCCATAACTAGCACAGGTCCTGTCTGGGTTTCTGCCACTTCTGAAGCCACCAGGGGAGAACACACCTGTGTTCCCTCAATTCTAGCACTTGGATGCTGTGTCAGGTTTCCCTGAGCCTTGGGTATGTGTGTTTGCCTATAGTTTGTTTGTTTGTTTTTTGAGGGGGCTGATGTGCTGAGAACATGTCCCCATGGGTGGCCTCAGTCCCCCATCTCTCTGGATCAGAGCTCACTGTATTACCATGTGTCCCTAGAGGGCTCATCCCCGCTGCCTGGGAGTCAGGCCCAGGACCTGCTTACTCTGAAACAGATGAGGCAGGAAGCCTTTTTCTTCCAGCTTCTGCTTGGCACCACCAAGCCACTTGATCTGTTGACTTTGTATCATCCTCCGTGAGCTGTGCTGCAAAGGCAAAGCTGCCAGAGGCTTCCAGAGGCTTCTGTTACAAGGGTCTCAGCTCCAGCAGGAAGTTCTTTCTGATTAGCTCCTTTCTGAAAGAAGAGCCTTGGAAGTTCATGGATTTTGTGTCTGGGTAGGCACTGCTGCTGCCATGGTCAAGAACATCAAAGGTCTGCACTACCCATGAATTGCCAAGTGAAAATAAAAACACACGTGATGTAAGTAAAATAGCTAGCCATAACTTCATATTTTTTAGAAAAGACTCATTTATTGATTTGTATTTTTTGTGTATGTTTATGTGTTTGCTTGTATGTATGTGCCTCATGTGCATACAGTACCCATGGCATCCAGAAGAGCGAATCAGATCCCTGGGAACCAGAGTTACAGGCAGTTGTGAGCCACGGAGTGAACGCTAGGAATGGAGCCCACATCTTCTGCAAGAGCAGTAAGTGCTCTTAACTGCTGAGCCAACTCTTCAGCTCCCACATTAAGTTCTAAGGTGGCTTCTGAAGGCACAGCTTGCCTGGGTGACACTGGAAGACTGCCACAGGCACAGCTGTTTATCTTATAGTTTTTTTTTTTAATACCAGAAAGGGTATTCTGTTTAATTCTCCCCCCTTCTTTTAAACAAAACGAACAGTATACTTTTGGCTGGGGAACTTAAGAGCAACATGGAACTTCAGGGTGTTTGTCAGGCAGAAGGGACACTCAGCCCCACTCTCCAACTCAGTCAAGCTCCGACAGGAAGGCAGACGTCACTGCATCCACGTGGAAGCAGGCAGACAGAAAGGCAGACCTGATCCATGTAGAGGTTCCATGTTCACAGACCCTATGAGCCCTACTGGGTGCCTCCTCTATCCCATGAATCAGATACAGGGGGTGTGGGTGTGGGAAACCCTCAGAAAGGGGCTTTGTTGCATGCACACACCCAAACAGAGGAAGAGCCAACCCAGGGGCCACACTCCCGGGGAGGCTTAGTTCCCAGCAGCTTAGACTGGAGCTCACACACACTTGTATACACTTGAGGCTCACACATTCCAGATTCCTCCAAATCTTCTGTCCCTTCTTCTGTTTGTCCTTCTTTTCCTCCTTTTGTAACTTGAATCTTAGAAAGAGCATCATGTCTCAGAGCCAAACCCTCATGCACATGTCTCCAGGGACAGCTGTGCTCCTCCGTTAAGGTCTGGTTGCTTTGCTGTATGTAAAAGGCTGGCATGGGCACCATGTTCTGGGCAGGGGCAGGTAGGGAATATTTCAGTATAGAGGTTCTTGCCATTACTCTGCTCTGCTGTGAGGTGGAAGCGGTTGCTAATATAGTGTTCTAATATAGGAACAGTGTTGTGACTGTGTTCCAATAAAGCTTTACTTATAAACACAGGCAGGGGTCAGGTGCACAGCACTTAGGCCACAGACCTCTGATCCCCGCTCCACCCACTCAGGCTCCTATCTTCTGTTCCTTCTTTCTAGGATTTACCCTACTGCTAACATCTGAATGTGATGGGTGCAGACAGTTCTGGAGCCCACTCAATAAATCCTCTTGGAATGTGGTACTGACTGAGCCCGGCTCTGCATGGCCCTGAGTCCATACCCTCAGGTCTGCACTGACACCAGGGGAAACCTTTTGTCCCTTGTTACTTTATTCTTGGGGACATCTAGACCACCCATCACCAGCACATTTCAAGGAGAGTCAAGTTAGACTAGAAAGTTCAACTGGGGGCAGCAGAGTTGCAGAAAAACCAGGGCCTGATAGTTGCTTCTGGTCAAGCCACACCTGAAGCCGGGCTTGGGTTTCTCTCCTGTTTTTTCTGCCTCAGCCACTTTGCCACAGAAACAGCCCCCGTTATGGAAATGGATTAGTATGCTGTTAAGGTTTTGGCTGCACCACCACTGTCTAAGGATCTCATCTTCTAGTGTGGTACAGCTCTATTTTGTAGAAATGATGGCCGTTTCTCCAAATGGCAGCAAAAGCAAAGCTCTGCCATCTGCTTTTGTCTCACTGGAGTCCTGCCTGGGGTGCACCCAAGTCACCACTGCTTGGACACAGGAATCCTGCACCCTGGCCTTGCTGAGGCAGAGCCAGCACTAGAGACATCCAACAGCCCCTTAAGCAGAAGCACTCTGCAGCTCCCTCCTGTGGCAGAGTTGAGTAATGCAAGCCCCAGACAGCTTTGGAGGGGGTCTCTGGTGCTCTGGGACCAGACTCACTGCTGCTCATGTTTTGGCTCTTGGCTAGAGAAGAGTTTTTGTCTAGAATTAAGGGGACCCCGCATAGTGTTGGTGATGTTAACAACTGAGGAAGAAAAGCAGGAAACAGGAGGACGCAGGATGGGTCTGAGGAGTTAAGCTGTGTGTAAAACTGATCGGCCAGCAATAGGAGGCTGGGCTCACGGCCTCATGGCTTCCCATCACGTGGACACATGTGCATGCATTTCCACTGTGTGTGGCCATGTGGGACTCAGCGATCCTCACAGGCCATGTGTGGTAAGGGCGTGTGCACTCCCTGCCTGGCTGCAGTGAGGAGCTCTTCAGAATCTAAAGTGTGCCAGGTGACCAAGGGGAGCAAGGGCGGCCTCAGCAGTGCCTGAGCTCAGGAACAGGGACAGGAAGCAGGTGCAGAGGCAAGGCAGGCCTTGGGGAAGCTGGGTGGAGGATGTTTGGGACATCTGTCCACAGACCTCTGCTGCTCACAAGGGGCCCAGCCTCACTCCGAGACCTCCAGCTTCTTCTCACATCCACTCCGCTGTTTGGCAGCTTCAGGCTGGAAGTGCAGCTGGTTCTACTTATGTGTCCCTTCTCTGTGAAGGTGACATTGGCTGCTGACCCCTGTGAGGGTCTGGGGGTGGGGGAGCCACAGTTGTCTCTGCTATAGTTTCCCCCTCTTAAACATGGAAATACCCAGGATGCCCAGTCACAGGGCACAGGTGGCAACTCTGATGGAGTTGTTCAGGGCCTTCTGCCATGCAGGGCTGGTGGAAGTGGTCTTGGAAAGCGACAGAGGACAGAGAGGAAGAAAGAGGAGAATAGGCTGGAGGAGAAACCATTTTCCTTTTAACAACCGAGTGAGGGGTTCGGGTATTTTCAGATCATAAAGAATAGTCCTTGACATGAATGGGTTTACCAAGCACTCAGTTTCCTCAGTGAGGCCCTTGCTGGCTCTTCATGACACTTGTAGATGGGTCTGGGACAGGACCCATCTGTAAGTCTGGGATGCCAGCTATACAAGCTTTCTGGGCTTGTATTAGAACTGAGAAAACCACTCTGGCCATAGGGCCAGGAGTCAGACACCTAGCTGGATCTGATCCTGTATCATCCCTTCCCAGGTGGCTTTGATGCTGACAACCCTCCCTCCTGAAGGCACCCATGTGGGACACACTCCCCAGGTTGGATTTTAGTCTCATTTATTCTTCAGCTCTTGATAAATTCTTCTGGGGGAATGGTGGCCACACACCTGTGGTGTCAAGGAACACGACTGTCCTTGTGCACACTTGTGTTCTACGGGAGGATGTAGGGCAGGGAAAAGAGATGCCTATCTGAACCCCAGCTCAGACACACAGGCAGAAGAGAGCAGAAGAAAACGAAAGAGCACAACCCTGGTTCCCAGACACTGACACAGGCTGCTGTCGGCATGCCAGGCAGCCACGAGGAGAGATCTGCAGAGCCTGTCTGCTCAGACAGCAGAGGCAGCAGCCAAGTTCTGCTGTATCCACGTGGATGTGTAAAGACTCCCACTGTGTGATACCCATCTCCCCACAGCACACAGGGTTGCTCCATGCTGACATTTTCTGAGAGGAGAATCTGTCTAAGACACCAGCCACTGCACACTGAAAGCGACACTCTAGGTGGAGGAGACAAGGAGGCACTATGGTAAACATGCACGTGATACTGCAGCACCACAAGCCGAGCCCCGCTCTGAAAGCTCAGCTCTTGCATGCTCCCTAGGTCAGCCATGCAGCCTGAATTATTTTTACATTGCTTCTTGATGCTTTAGCTGATAACGAACTTGCCTGCTGACCCCCACACAGGATCCTTCAATGTCATGCCTAGGGCATGTTGGTAGATAGCTGGATTTAGGATGAAGTGTTGACTCACTCACTGAAGGGCACAGAGTTCAGAATGCATCTCTCTCTCTCTTTTTAATCTTGTGTAGCTCATTTACATAATTCTCTTCATCACCCTTCCCTAAGGCAGAAAATTGTAGTGACAATTTCAGAATTTTGGTTTCTTAAATAAATAAAAAACCAACAGAAATATAAGAATATGTTTTTGTTTTACTCTTGGGTGTGGGACATGGGGCTGCTTCAGACTGTCCACAGCAGCTGACTATGATTTGCCTCGTGTTCTAGCAGGGGCATGATTTTGCCAGCTGCAGATAGCTTCTGCGGTCATGTGACATTTGGAATTCTGAGATTTTTTTTTTTTAAAAGAAGGTATACAAATGTTATGGCCCTGAGAGGTGTGAAGGGTTGTTGGTTGTTGTTGCTCAAGGTTTGTTAGATAGTCATGCGCAAAGAAGAAAGAACAAGAAGAAATTAGATATCCTGATGGTGAAGATCAAACTTGCCCTGAGGAACTCAACACCTTTAACCAGCAGGCAGTAGTCTAACAATGACATGGCCCTCTTTCCGACCCCCTGACTTTATTCACGCATCTCTTTCTGTTCCTCTCTATCCCTGTTCCTCTCTTATCTAGTGTTGGGGGTAGAAAGGGTGGAAGAGAAGGGGTCAAGTGTAGAAGAAAGAAAAACCCTCAAAGCAGCAAGAGACAGGCTACAGGTAAAACGCCTGACCAGCCAGCGTCAGCAGGAGTTGAGAGGGTGGTAAGATGCAGTTTGGGCTTTAAGTCCCAGCCTCTATACCCCATTTACCCATGGAACACAGTAAATGACAAGCCAGCAAAAGTAGAACCCCACAAGGTGGGTCAAGACTACAGAGTGGTCCAACATGGAGCTGCGGAGGATCCCAGTGACCCTTTCCTGGGGCAGACTGACCTCACTTACCTGTTCGTCTGGTTCCTACCCGCTAAAGCCTTGCAGGCAACGAACGGCTGGCGAATTAGAAAGTGATTATGTGATATCTGTGTGAACAAGTACCACTTTTCAAGTTTCATGGAGCCCTGTGGATGCTGGCATCCTTAGGGACACTGTGTCCTCTCACACAGAGCACAGGGCACGGCAGGATCTCCCTTGGTTCACATGGACACACACGGAGGTGGGGTTGGGGACCCTTCCTGGTTCAGGGAGGCGCAAAGACATGCAGGCAACTGGTAGGACAGTCACTCTTAGAAAGTGGGTGGCTATTTACTCTCTCTCTCTCTCTCTCTCTCTCTCTCTCTCTCTCTGTGTCTATCTGTCTGTCTGTCTGCCTGTGTCCTCACACATGTGTGAGTGTGTCACAGCATGCATGTGGGGTCAGCAGACACCTGCAGAAGTTGGTTTTTGCCTTTACCATGAGGCTGGATTCAGGTTGTCAAGGCTTGTCAGCAAATGCCTTTACCTATCCAGCCTGCCATGCAAGCTCATTTTCTTCTCCCTAGCTCAGTGTGCCACACCTAGCTTTTTACATAGCCGCAGGGGATCACAGCAAGCACTTTCCCAAGTGAGTCATACCTCTAGTCCTGTCCCACTTGTTTAACTGAGTTCATCTTCACTGGGGTTAAACAGGAGCAAACACTGGATTCTGCTAGTTTTCCACAGGGAGGAGGCTGGTGGTCAGAATGGTGGCAGCACCAGGGACTGTAACAGTACCAGCCTAGGTCCCTCACCAAGGAAATTTGAACTTGGACACTGAGAGCAGGAGGGTATGAGCTGGTGATAATGAAGGCTACAAGGAATCTAAAAAGCTGAGACCTTGAGACCTTCCCAGACCCCCACCCTCCAAATCTCCATGAGAATGCCTGGGTTACCTAGTGGTCACCCACAGTTGAGTGAGCCACCCCAAGACAGACTCATCCAATCCTTGGAGACACCTTCCCCTGACACACAGGAGGCCAAGCACTGGATCCCCAGTGGCTGTGGGAGGACATTCACAGAAGGGCTTGTGTGTCACCATGACTGGATGGTGAGTTGAGGGTCTATTGAATAGGTGGGAGGCAGCTGGAGCTGAACAGTGGAGAACCTGCAATGGCAGGAGGGATTCAGGGACTCTCATTTGTTCAGGCTGAGTGTCCTACAAGCAGCCAGGGAGTGGATACCAGCGTCCATGCTGGATAGTCATATGTCGTTCTTTTGCCCTGTGGGACATTGGTCTTTCTGCACAGCCTCCCTGTGCAGACCCTGCAGCACCTGCCTGCTGCCGTCGATCTGACTGCTGCTTACAGACATGGACCACGGCGTCAGTGTTCCCAAACCTCCTGACCACATGTGTGAATTGGCCACTCCCAGCTTCCCATCCATATGTGTGGCCACTCAAGAATATACAAAACCATGCACTTTGTTTAACGGACAGGTTGACTGGACAGGAAGGATGAGGCTGGGTAGAGCTGCAGATGTGCAGGGCTGAGCTAAGGCTCCTGGGATGTGTGGGTCAGTGAGACCATGCCAGCATTGAGGATGCAGCTAGGAATAGAACTGCAGTGCCATGCACCTGACTTGAGCTACTAGACAAAGTGCCCAGGCTCTGCACACAGCATCGGGACTGTTAGGGAGCAAGGCATCCGGCTCTCTCTCCTCAGATGATGGTGCACCTGTTCGTATGCAATAATTTGTTGGCTTTGATTTACATATAAAGACAGCTTATTTAACTCTTGAAATTAAAGCTTAAAAACACTTAATTAAAATAATAAATCAGAACCATTCCTGCATCCCACAGGAGCAACAGAGCCCATATTACTGCTTCCCTGCTGTGGAGGGCTGAGCAGTGCCACAAGGCCACCTCAGATCTGTCCCTCCATTCCCACACCGACGGGCACAACCAGAAGTGAGAACCCAGCTTTGTGCACAGACACACCCCTTCTCCCTGTGTGGAATGGGTTAAGATCTCAATAGGCAGCTGCTGCCATCCATTGTCTACTGACATGGCACATCCAGTTTCCATGGCTGTGGACAAATGATTGCTCAGTATAGAGTGCTCACCTGCTTGGGGATGGTTGGTGTGTCTGTGTCTTTTCTTGTTTGAGTGTTAAAGTGGGGGTTAACAGAGGCTTTCTGTAAAGGGCCAGATGGTAAATATTTCCAGATTTATGGACAAACTGGTATCTGTTGTAACTACTCAGTCCTGATATTTTAACACAGGCAGCCACAGACAATCCAGAGCCAAATGGACACGAGTATGGGCCAATAAAACTTTATTTGCAAACACAGGCAAGGGGCCAGATTTGGCTCTTTGTAGTCATTAAGGTGACCTCTGACTTGGTCTTCTCACATGGCAGGACTGGTTAGAGAGGAAGGTGGCTTGTGTCATGCAGGAAACAATGTAATATGTAAAGGGTCCAGGTTCCAGTAGCCCACCACATCTTACAGTAATGGCAGAGCTACTGACTCTGCCCTCATGGGATGTATGTGGTTCATGTGTGTGTACAGCATTAAGATGACTACAACTGACATGCGAGTCTCCATGTTTACTGTAATACAGAAAGGAACTTGAGTTTCTCAACACTCCTAGGAGTCTGGGGGTTGGGCAGGAGGTGGTCAGGGTGAGCAAAACCAGGACCCATAAATGCAAGCTCAGATATAATATTGCTCCTGACTCATCCTTCAGTGGGCACATGAACAGAGCCATACTCCTTGCCTGATCATCTGACTGTCTGTACAAATAGCCAGTCTTGAAGGTAACCTCTGCATCCCTGTTCCCACATGGGCAGAGGTAGCTCTGGAGGTCAGTTAGTTTCTGTATTGCAGGGGTTTGGCATAGTATCTGAAGGGCCTAAGCCCCAGAAGCCTGCCATGTCTCTGCAGTGTGTTGCTGAAAGATTTAGTACCACTTCCAGAGGACCCATGCTCTAAGCTCCTTCCGTGGTGTGTCTTCCAGGATGAGACAGTGGCTAGCACCCTGGATGGTGCATGTTACAGGCCTGCTGAAGCATGCTAGGAGTATCTCAGAACTCTTTGGACCAAATCACTCAGTTCCTGCCAGAATAAATAGGTAGGCCAGTGCTGTCAGCCTCCTCTTCCAGAAAGCAGAATTCAACATGGCAGTGGAGGAGATTCACTAGCAACAGGCGGGTGGGGGCTTAGACTGGGCAGCCAGAGTTGGATACAGAGACATATATGGAATAACTTTTGTTGCAGGAGCAATGGACACTTAGGAAGTTTCAAACATCTGGTTGAGAGCTATTTCCTGGATTTTGTTTTTAAAGTCAAACATTTCCCACTTTTCTTCTTGACAAAGAGAGGAATTTTCCTACTTATGGATCTTTATACTGTTTCTCTAAATATTTCAAGATACAGGAATAGACAAGGAATTTCTGAAAGGGACCCTAAGCATGAAGGAGATAATAACTCCAAGAACTTATAATTAAAATTATGTGGAAATAAAAGTCTCCTGTTTCTCAATGGAAGCAATTAACAGAAAAAGAATCCAAAGAGTGAGCGACTGCCTTTGCCAAGTTTACATGGGACATGGAATGTAACTGGAGCTTACAAAGTAACTAGATTGTAGATTCAAAGTAACTAGATTCTAGATACAAAGTAACTAGATTGTAGATTCAAAGTAACTAGATTCTAGATTCAAAGTAACTAAACTTTACAAAGAACCACAAAAGTTAAACATCAAAACAAACTGTTCAGTCAGCAAGTGGACAGATGAGCTGGATAGACAGTCCTCAAAGAAAGAGGCACAAAAGGTTGATAAATATTTAATAACTGTTCAACATCTTTATCCATCAGGGAAATACAAATTACAACTGCTTTGAGATATCATCTTACCCCAAATCAGAATGGTTATCATCAAAAAAGCCAATGAGGAGGTGGGAAGGGGAGCCCTTGTCCACTGCTGCTCAGAGTGTAAACCAGTACAGTCGCTGTGCAAAAGCACAGAGGTTCTCTAATACATTAAAGGCAGCACTGCCATAGGGCCCATCTGTGTCCTTGTGGGCATCTAATATACTAAAGGTAGCACTGTCATAGACCTGTCTGTGCTCTCCTGGGCATCTAACAGAAAGATTCTAAGTTAGCACACTCCAGAGAGACTTGTATCTCCATGCTTAGTGCTACACTATTCACAACAGCCTCGATGTGGAACCAGCCGAGTTGTCCATCAATGCATGACTGCATAGATACAGGGTGTAGAAATGACAACGTGACATTTGCCAGAAAATGGATGGAACTGGAGATCAACATGTTAGGCTAAATTAGACAGTCTGAGGCAAATATCATGTGCCTGCTTTCATATGTAGAATCCAGGCTTGCTCTCTCTCTCATACACATGCACACACACACACACACACACACACACACACACACACACACACGTAGGGCATAGAAATAGAAATAGGACTAAGATAGTGGTAGGGTCTGAAGGAAGAGGAGGAAACAAGAGAGGCTAATGAAATATATGCAACATGAAGAACTATTGGCACAACTATTTTGTGAAGGCAAAAGGGGTGGAGTGAGGGAACATTGGGAAGTCACATAAGAACAAAGCATGATGATGTACATCAAGTGTGGGTGATTCGGTCCTTCTTAGAAGGAGAACAAAATACTCACAGGAGCAAATATGGAGATAAAGTGTAGAGCAGAGACTGAATGAAAGGCCACCTAGAGACTGTCCCACCAAGGGATTCATCCCATATACAGTTACCAAACCCAGACACTGTTGTGGATGCAGAGAAGTGCATGCTGAAAGGAGCCTAATATGGCTGTCTCCTGAGAGGCCCTGCCAGAGCCTTACAAATACAGAGGTGGATGTTCGCAGCCAACTATTGGACTGAGCGCAGGGTCCCTAACAGAGGAGTTAGAGAAAGGACTGAAGGAGTTGAAGGGGTTTGCAACCCCAAAGGAAGGACAACAATATCAACGAACCTGACCCCCCAGAACACCCAGGAACTAAGTCATCAACAAAGGAGTACACATGGCTTCAGCTGCATATGTAGCAGAGGATGGCCTTGTCATGCATCAATGGGAGGAGAGGTCCTTGGTCCTATGAAGGCGCGATAGATGCCAGTGTAGGGGAATAGAGGATGGGGAGGTGGGAGTGGGTGGATGGGTGGATAGGTGGAGGAACACCCTCATAGAAGCAGGGGGAGAGAGGATGGGATAGCATGTTTCCAGGAGGGAGGGAAACCAGGAAAGAAGATAACATTTGAAATGTAAATAAAGTATTCAAGAAAAAAAGAAAAAAAGAATTAATAAGCTTTATGGAATCCATTCAAATATGCATTTCTTTGATGAATATTCAAGTATTGACAAATTTCTGAATAAAATAATATTACAGGATGACTAAAAAGAAAGAAAGAAATGCTGTGATGAAACCTAATACTTTGTATTCTGACTTTAAAAAAAATGAAGGATCCCTGCAGGGCAGTGTAGGGAATGGGGATTTCTGTCCATGGTGCTGACGGAAATGTGGCTGCCTGGTTTTTAACCAGGTGAAGCCTTCTTTATCTATATGGACTGCTGAAACTAAGTCAGAGTGTGAACTTGGGTCTCCAGGCAGGGTATTTGATTCCCTCCTGGGCAAGCATTGCTGAGAACTCAGCCTGATGGTGCAACAGAAACACCAATGAATATAAGGGCTCACAGTTCAGATGTGGGGTTGCTCAGCTTTGCTGGGGAAGCAGCCAAGGCTCTTCAGCTCTCCCTTGGGTGCCGATGTCTGCCCACAGACAGTGTTTTCTCAACACAGAGGACCCTGGGAGGCTGATGACATTACTTGCTGGTGTATGGGGGAGGAAAGATGAGACCCAGCCAGAACACATGGGCTTCTTTTGCTGCCTGACCAGAAGCCCTCCTCCCCTGTCATACCAGCACCCTGGCTCCTGGTGATGACCAGGAATGGTCCCCTCTTCCCTTAGAGTGCACATCAGGGAGCCATCAATACTCCACAAAGCAGGGGAGTCTGTCTTCCCACTGAGTTTCTCACAGGTCTGCCCTGTAGGAAAGGAAAATATAGCCTTTAAAGCCACTTAACACAGCTGGGGACTCATCAGCGAGGTGATGGAGAGGATGGGGCTGGCTGGCAGTGGACAAACACATTGAGAGGCCCCTGCAGTGCTCTCCACAGGATGGTGGCTCTCTAGCAACTGTGGAGGTGAGAGCGGCTTGGGAGGCCACTGTGTGCCCTGTGTGTATGCCAGCAAATGTTGTCGTTGGCTGCTGTTCTTGTGGGTGCTGATGTTTGGTGAGTGAAGGCAGGGGACACATTGTGCATCACATGTGACTCTTCTGGAACCGTTTTCTTTGTGGATGCAAGATGGCACTCTGGGAGGTGGGGTTCCCGAAATGTGGTTATGGAAATGGCTTTTGCTACCTCCCACAGATTCGCTCTCTGCTACACTGTGCAACCAGGGCGAACCTGAGCAGAAGGAGCTCAAGTGTAGAGGCGAGGACACCCAGGTGACCAGGAAGGTTCTCACAGCTCTGCTCTGCCCACGAGCACACACAGCAAGAGGAGGCCTTCCAGGGACACCCACGCTGCTGTCTCGAAGCACTTTCCTTGGGCATGAATGACAAGTGTGTGTGGGTGGGTGTGTAAGTGCTACTGCCCGTGGACGCTAGTGGTGTCTGGTCCTCTGGAGTTGGAGTTCCATGTGGATGTGCCTGATGTGGGTGCTGGGGTTAGAACTCAGGTCCCCTGTAAGGGCAGTGCGTGTTCTTAGCCAGTCACTGGCATATAGGCTTTGAAGAGGGAGAGCTGGGGCTGGGAGACAGAGCAGGTGGTAGGGTACTTGCTCTTTAAGTGGACCAGAGTTCAAACCTTAGAGCCCACGTAAACAAAGTTGGGCATGGTGAAGCATGCTTGCAATCCCACAGTTGGGGGTGGAAATGGGTTTATCTAGGGTTTATTAACCAGCCAGGCTAGCCAAACTCGTGGGCTCCAGGTCAGCGGAAGACTATCTTAAAAAACAGGATGGACAGCTCCTAAGAAATGACACCTGAGGTTGACTTCTGGTTTCCACAGGTACAGGCACCTGTACATCAGATATCTGTGCATCTTTACACGCACACAAACATGTGCGCACACACATGCATGTGCACACACACATGTATGACCGTACACACACATGCACACATGTACACACATGCACTCATACATACATTCACACAAGCACATGCTCACACATACACACTTGAGCACATACACATATACATATGTGCACACACACATGCACACACATGAATGTACACACACATACACACATGCACACATATACATACATGCACATACACACACGTACTCACACATGCAATGTGCGCGCGCACACACACACACACACACACACACACACACACACACACACACACACAGTAGGGAGGACAGTATTGGATCTGGCTTGGGGGAGCTGCTCTTTCTCCCTGGGCAGTCATTGGTGAGATGCACTGATGTTCTCTACCCTCCTAGATACAGAGGACAGAGCTATCTTAGATCAAGAGCCACCACCAGCTAAGTGGGGTGAAGGAGACACCATCACATTATTAACCCACAGTTACAGTTGGCCCAAGGCTGCTATTATTCACACTGGTAAAAGTTTTGTTAGGATTTAATGAAAATGAGTAGGTAAAATTAGTACACCAGAATTCCAACTTGAAGTATAGCTGTTCTCATTCCAATGGGCAATTTCAGCACAAACCCCAGCCTACGATCAGAACCATTTCATTGTCACAGCTTGAAATTTGTTTTGAATTACCTTGATAATAATACAGCCATTCATTTAGCAGAGGCACGGCACACAGCTGATGGGTCTCAGAGGCCTAATTTCTAAAACCCAGAGCTACATAGTTACCGTATAACTAGAATTAGTGACGCTCCGCCAGCATGGGATGGCGCGAGTTTGTCTTTGATGATTAAAACCCAGGTAGCTGCACGTTAATGTCGTTAACAAGACTTTCAGACTCCAGCTGAGCCATCCATCCACGGCAAGTGCAAACCTTCAGGGGGGGCGCAAAGGTTCCCTTCACCCCAGAAGTCCCAGTGCCTCTAGGAAGTGTACAGTTCCATTAAAACAAAGATGCAATTTTGAGTGGGATTGTAAAAGAGCTGAGGTGTTACTCCTGGGTTTTGTCTCCTCTCATTCCTCTGAGCTATCTTAGTAACAGCTATCATGTTAAGAAATCCAATTAATATGCAAAAGAACAGCAGTCCACAGTGAGCAGAGCAAGGTCCTGTGGTATAGGAAGCAGATGCCCCACTCAGAGGGAAACTGCAAACTGAATTTGCTTTCACAAGATCTACTGTGGTCTTGGATAAAGTTGCACTGTGCTATGGGTCCCCGTGGCCTGCTAACCATCTGCGCGAGAACTGAGGCCCTGAAGCCGAGATGGTGGACCATTTTGTAAACAGTTTTATCTCACTATTTGCTTAGAGTACTTTCAGCATCTGGCCCAAGACCGGAAATAGGCTGCCTGGATCGCAAGTCTTGTGAAGGAGGAGCTAGGGAGCTGGGGCCACCATCAGCTCCAGGTGCCTCTCTTTTGTGGGGCCAACTGTGACCTTTTTAGTAATGAGCTTATGGATTCCCAGGGTGCTCACTCACCCGGGACCACAGCAGCAGAAACGCCCATTGGGAAGGTTAAAACTTAATAAAAACCCCCACTAGCTCATCAAAGGGTGACCTTCCATTTGGGAAGACCCAGAAATAAATTTCCCTTTTGATTAAATCGAAAATCAATTTCCAGTGACATTTCTATTTCATCAGGCCCCAAATGGAAGCGAGACCAGACTTCCAAAGGCGGATGGGTGGCTGCAGAGCAGAAATCAGTCAGCTGCCTCTACTTGGGGCAATTCCATCCCCCAGGTGTCTCAAGGGCTACAGGTGACAGTGAAGGTTGCCAGGGTGTCATCAACTATGGAGCTGGGAGCAGCTCCCCTTGGTATTTTGATGCAAGAGCTCTCAGCTACCTAGTTCTTGAAGGCAAGAGGCTGCTGCCTGTCGCAGTGCCACCATAACTGCACAGGAGGGCTCCTGAGACCCATAGTTTCCAGCTGTTCTCAGGGAGGGCTTGTATTTTGTCTTTGGCCATTCTGTTTGAAAGGCTCTTCCCCTGTTTGATGTCCGCATACAAATCATCCTAAGATGGAGGTGGTAATTGGACACAGTTATTTTGTGTAGGGCTGATCATTTCCACTCCCAGAAGTCATCCTCTGCATGGCTTTCTTCATCTCTGCTGTAAGATGGACTGCTTGACTGTGTGTTCTAGAATACACGAGGAACCTATAAGATCAAAACTCACCCTCCTCCTGGACCTTCTTGACTCCGGTGGCGATTATTCCCTAGGAAAAACAGCTCAAGCTTTGGAAGCACAGTAAAGCCCAAGTTCCTATTCCTGTGGTTGATGTGGAAGCCATTCTTGGCAGATTCCTGTGGTCAGAGAGCCCTTAAAAAGCCGAGTTCCACTTGGCAGGGATGCCAAGGGAATCCCACTAGGCTGTCTCAGAAGAGGGAAAGATGCTCTACGCTCAGAGCCCACAAGAAGAATGCCCACCGCTCCGGGGCTCTCTTTAATACTGTTTAATGTGCAATCAATAACTAGGCACCGTGCCCACAAGGCAGACACAATGCAACCAAATTGCCACACGAGTGCAAACTGTGTGAATCTCGTTAGAGATGGGATTGCATCATTGTCCCTGAGGCAGCACCCATGGCACCATAAGCCGGGCGCAGATTGTCTCTAAAAAACGAACATTGTGATTTAAATAAACTTAATATGATAGAGGAAGGCTCTCTGCTGTGCTAACGAGCCCATAACTCACTCGTGGGCTCCATTCATCCCAGTGGAACTACTGTTTATGTGGAGTGCTGGAAAAGCATTACAGCTCTGATTCCTCACATCAAACGCACAAATGGCTCCAGAGATGGGTATGGTCAGGAGCTGGAAGGGCTGCACGTCCTCCAGGCCTGAGGCAGTGGCCATGGTTAGGTCTGGAAAAACAGCAAGGATTGAGAGGAGAGCCTGACCCCTGAGCCTCCTGCCTAGGCCACAGTCTGTGGATCCTCCTGAAGAGATCACTGGAGATGCTGATCTAGCTGAGGAGACATGAGGCTGAGACATGAGGCTGCTGTCTCAGGGGCCCTGCGGTTCTGCCATCTATTAAAATCAAGATGACTTGGGGGCCCTTAGTTCCTCACCTAGAACCTAGAGGTAATTAGAGAACTTAGTAATTAGTAATTAGAGGACATATAGGCTTCATCCAGGATATAGCTCCCATGTGCTCTGGTGGAGTCACTCACCAAGAAGGTACCTGAGTCTCAGGACCACATATGTGAAGAACCTTTCAACTTGTACCATAGGGTGGCTTGCCCTCCAGATGCCTTGTGCTCATGCATATACAGGCACACAGCCCACCTTGGAAGAGCATCTGTGTGTGCTATGTGCTATGTGCAGTTGTACACTTACATTGTCCATGCATACACATGTGCATGCATACATGTATGTGTGCATGGGCACATACAACTTAGGCTGAGAAGACTTTTCACACACATGTGAGCACAGTTCCTCCTTCATGGTGCCTAAACACAAAGATGGGATTCAAAACAGGTCTTGATGTCTTTCCAGGGCATCCCCCAGTGATATACTTCCTCCAGTCAGTTCCCACTTCCTAACTCCACTACTTTCCAATGCAGCCATAAAATTACAAAGCCATCAGGGTGTGAGTCCACCCATAGGATCAGGGTATTCAAGATACAGCCATCTCTCGAGTATTGGCATCTACCAGATGAGGACCAAGTCATCAACACAGGAGCCTTTTCCAGAGGCATTTCATATTCAAACCATAATAGTCCCGCATGCCGACACACACACACACACACACACACACACACACCGTACTAGTCTCATATGTACTCATGCATGCAGATGTGCATACATTTGCGCACATTCGCACATGTCCCTGCACACACATGTCTATGTGCATGTGACCCTGCCTAATGGTTGGTCTGAAGAATCTTTGCTCCCCTGGTGGGATGCACCTGTCTGGTGCAGCTTTCCCTGTATCTGTCACTGAAGCTCCTAGGCTCCCTCCTGATCATCTGTGAATAGCCAGGCTGGGATTGTGCAGCAAAGCCAGTCCTGTGACTATGTGCGTCTTCCAAAGAGTTAAGTCCAAAAGAAAATATGGATTTTTCTCCACTATCCCAGACGGTACTCACAGATCAATGGTAGGAATGTAGCCATGAGTCTCCAAGATCCACCCCACCAGCATCTGCACCAACTCCATCCACCTGCCTCCTAGTTTCACATGTCACCGGGAGTGACTCCTCTTATGGCCTCTTAATGCTCTGAGTGTCCAAGGATGAGAATGAGAGAAGGATGTATGCTAAGGGCTCTGACACTGAAGGAACCACCCAGAGAAACAGAAAGGACCAGATAGGACGTGTATCAAGAGCCCATCCATCAGTGAAACACCAGACCAGGGTGATACTGAAGCAGGATCTCTCTTGCTCATGAGCAGGTGGAACCTGTCTCTGCCTGGACCTGCCTTGCCTTAGGGTCCTCCATAGGCCAGAGGTAAGCCACTAGATTAGCCCTAGATCCTGACATGGAGACACTACACTGCTGTAGACCTGTACCCTATACAGGGTCACCACAATGCTTGGACCTGAACTCACACACAGGACCACCATGATGCTTTGGAAAATCAGTAGTATTTGAGTCTTAGTTTGAGCTCATGTTGCTGAGGCTGTTGTTACTCAGCTCCAAAGAACTGGTTGGTTCCTAGAACCCCAGCTGCACCCATTGGATATGCATACCTGAGAGTAGCATACCTACCAGCCACAGTGAAGCTTTGAGAGCCACACAGAAAGTGGGGGGGGGGAGAGTTTGGATAAGATGGGAAAGCAAGCACTATGTGCCTGGTGTCTGTGGGACAGGGCTGTCCATGTAGTGCATGTGAGCCAGCCCCATATCCTGGAAACCCTTTAGGTGACATCCATAAAACAGGACGTATGGGCCCCCATGATCCAGTGACGGTGCCCATGATAGAGACACGCACGTGCTCGTTTGGAGGCTTGTTGATGATGCTCACATGACACCAGCCACGATACCCAAGACTTCAAACTCAAAAGCTGCTCCACCCAGCATCCTGAAATTATAACACAGCCCTCTTCTATAAATCCACCTTCAGTTTTGCAACCCTGCACTTCATCTCAGCCAGGACAGCTCCACCACCTCCTCTCTCCCCTTCTCTCCTGTCCTCTGGTACCCAGCATGCTTCCTGCTTCTTTGGATTTGCCTATTCTGGTCAACTAGGACAAATGAAATCCTTAACTTGGGCTTTTCATGTTTGGCCCATGCTCTTAGTACAGCGGGTTCAAAGTTCACACGTGGTACGGCATGCTTGGTTCACACGTGATACGGCGTGCATCAACAGGCTATTGCTCTGTTACTGCATGGATATAGCACCTGATGAGCAGGTGGGGGTTTCAGCTACTAGAACAGGTGTCACTCTGAATAGCCTGGTGAGAGCTTTTGTGATGAAGTTATTTTCAATTCTCTTGGGCAGATTCCCAAAGATAAAATTGCTGAGTTACATATTAACATTAAAAAAAAAAAACTTCTGAAGAATTATATACTTTCTCTTATGGTGTCTGCACTATCTCCTATTCTCACCTGTGATGCGTGACGGTCCCAGAGGCTCACTGCCACCCAGCTTCATTCTCACAGTTATCCTGTGGCCATGTAGTACCAGTAACATCTCATCATGGTGATTTCTTCCTCAGAAGTCTGATAACTCTATATCATATGTTCTCTCTCTGTCTCTCTCTGTCTCTCTGTCTCTGTCTCTGTCTCTCTCTGTCTCTCTCTCTCTGTCTCTCTGTCTCTCTCTCTCTCTCTCTCTCGTGTGTGTAAATGCAGCTACACACGTGAAATGTTCCATGTGTGGAGCTCAGAGGACAATTTCAGGTCTTAGTTCTTGCTTCTATCTTGTTTGAAAGAGTCTCTCAGGCTGTAGAGATGGCTTGGTGGTTGAGAAAACTGGATATTCTTTCAGAGGACCCAGGTTCGGTTCCTAGCACTCATATGGTGGCTCACAACTGTTTGTAACTCCAGTTCCAGGGGGGTCTGATGTCCCCTTCTGACCTTCATGTGCACTGGGCATGCATGTGGTGCAGACACACATGCAGGAAAATATTCACACATATAATATAAAGAGAAAATTAAAAATCTTACAAAGATGATAGGATCCCCTTGCTTCTCCTGACCTTGCAGGGACCCTCCTATCACCACCTGCCATCTCTGCAGGGGTGCTGAGATTACATATTCCTGTTACGTGGGTTCTGGGGTTTTGAACTCTGTTGTCATGCTTGCACAGCTAACGTGTCTGAGCATTGATTCATCTCCTCAGCCTGTCATATATTTTCAAAACATTCCCTCACTTTATATAAAGGATTTGTATTTTCTGCTACTGAGTTCTCAGAGATCTATACATCTCTAGATGCCAGACCCTCGTCATGGTTGCCACTAACCCCAGACCCTCTTCATGGGTGCTGTTCACAAATATTTTCTCTGGTGTATTCATTTACTTTTTTTGGTTTCTTGATGGCTTCTTTTGAAGCATAGATGTTTTTAATTTTGAAGAAGTTCAGTTATTTTCTCTTTGTGCTTTGAGTCATATCTAAGAAGCCATTGCTGAATTCTCAAATATTTATACTCTCTATCTCTGTCTCTCTGTCCCTCCCTTCCTCCCTCTCTCCCCCCCACCCCTTTTGTTTTTCTGAGACAGGGTTTCTCTGTGTAGCCCTGGCTGTCCTGGAACTCACTCTGTAGACCAGGCCTGCCTTAAACTCAGAAATCTGCCTGCCTCTGCCTCCCAAGTGCTGGGATTAAAGGCGTGCGCCACCACTGCCCTGCAATGTTCATACTCTTAAGTCCTATGTTTTGGCACCCAGTCCATCAGGAGGTAGTTCTTGTGCACAGTGTGAGGTAGGAGCTTCACTCTGTCCCACAGGGATATCCAGTTGTCACAGCACCGTTTGCTAAAGAGCCTGTCCTTTTGCCACTGTGGCCTTGGCTCCCTCTGGATTCTGGGTTAAGGTCTAGTGATCTCTGTGTTCATCTTCATGTCTACACCGTCCAGTCTGGCTGTTGTGTGTCTTTAATTTTGACACATAGTCTCACTAGGTAGCTCAGCCACGCTGGCCCCAAACTTGCAAACCCCCTGACTCAGGCTCTTGAATGCTGAAATTACATCCTAGCCCACCATGCTAGGCTATGACTGCGGCTTCTTAGCATGAGTTTTATCCACCAATCATTTTCCACACTTCCCAGCATAAAGTGGGTAAGAAAGTCCTCTCCAGTGTGTTCTCTGGGGGTTCGGTTCAGATGTTTGTAAATAGCAAGAATTACTTGTGCCTTGGGAAGTGAGTGCAGCAACTTGGAGGGGCCAGTAGACTTTGAGGGGTCTGAGTGTTCTGGTTTTTGAACCATTTCCTGGTTACACAAGTAAACCCATTTCGTGAACTTACACTGAGGTATGGGATGGTGAGTTATGGACTTTCCTATATTATTTTATACTCCAATAAAATTTATCAGGTAAAAAAGGAAAAGCCAAGACTGGCTCAGCCAAGACAGTGAGGAATGAGTTATCTCCATCCTCAAAATTCATCAAGCTGGACATACTCCGTGCTCAGAAGACTCTCACAGTAAGTCCACGTTCACCAGCTAACAGTTGTGGACTGGTGATGGGCCACACAGAAGTCTAAACCTCTCATTGATCCTCCATTAACTGTTTATAATGCCCAGGATGAGGGATGCCTACGGCTTGCTTTCTGTGTGGGAGGCCACTCTGGAGTTGTGGGGACAGGTCCTGGTCCAGAGGGAGTGCAGGGGGCAGGTAAACTGGAGTGCTTGTGAGCTGCAGGGCACCTGCAGCCTCTGGGACCCTGGGGGAGAAAGGTGCTCAGGTGAAGAGTTTGTGGTGGGCACAGAGGTTGCAAGGTGGACAGAGGCTACCCCTCAGGCACTAGGTGGGGTCAGATAGACAGCATGATGCAGGGACATAGGGAATTCTGGAAGCAGGCAGAGGCTGGCTCCTCCTTGTCCCATATGGAGTCAGATGGGTCAGTGCGGCAGAGGGGGAGTCTGGGAGAATAGTGGGCTGCAATAAACTCAGAGAGGGGCTCCACAAGAAACAGGCCTTCCGCAAGAAGGGACGAATGGCCGGGCTCTATGGCTAGCTGTCACTTGACTTAAGGGAACAGAGAGCTGACCAGCTGGCCCAGCAAGAGTTCATCCAGACTCCAGATCTTCTGACTTGGTCTAGGGCCAGTCCTTCTGTCCCAGCACCCCTCCTTACGATCTGGGTAATGTTTCCTATATGCAAGGTACCCTTGGAGGCAGGAGGCAGTGGCTCTAATTCTAGTATGTTGGGTGCAGCTGGTGATGTGGAGGACATAATGGCTGAACAGCTGCTGGGCCACACACAGGCACAGCCACGAAGCACACAAAAACATTCTAAATTTGTCCACAAAGAATGCAAATTATAGCCAAACATGCTTCCCAGCAGCTCACCCAATCCCTAAATGTTGTATTTGAAGAAAAGCAGTGTTTAGGCTGGGAAGGTGACCCAGTCAGTAAAGTGTTTGCCTCACAAGCTTGAGGACCTGGGTTCAATCCCAAGGACCCACGTGGAGAAGCCAGGTGTGCTGGGGATCTTGCAATCCTGGGGCCCAGGAGGTAGACATAGACGGATTCCCCCAGGGTCTGCTGGCCAGCCAGCCTAGCCTATGTGCTGAGTTCTAGGCCAGTAAGAGGCACTGCACAGTGTGTGTGTATGTGTGTGTGTATGTGTGTGTATCATGTATACATACACATGGACTCATACATATGGACATACCGACACACAAACACACACACAAACACACACACATACACACACACATACACACACACATACACACACACCCTAGCACTCACTGTAGCACTGTTGAATCAGATCTTGTTTGTGGACAGAGTCTGGAAGGGTGTTTGTGGCTCTAAGATACTCTGTGCTCCACCAAGGAGGGGTCCACTGTCCTTCCAACTCAAGCCTTTGTAGAGGAACAGCTGGGCAGGTGGCAGTTCCCCATTCCCCACTTGACATCTCTTATCCTGCCCAAGGAACACCAGTGCCCCAATCAACCGCTGCGTGGCTTTTCCACACCCATGGCTGCTAGCTCACCCTGGTGTTAGGACACTTTCACAATGATCCCACCAAAGCCTCATATGGCAGGGCTGCTGCCACCACCAGCTCATTTGCATCAAGGAAGTCTGCCTGGTGGGCTGCTGCAGTTGCTTGTCTTCATCCTGCTGATGGTTGCCACCCACCTGCTCCACAGCAAAGCCCAGTGTGATGCCCGACTCTTGTGCGGGAAGGTCCAGCTCCCAGGCCTTGCTAACTCCTCCCTGTGGGCATGCAGCTGTCCGCCAGTCTGCAGATAAGCTTCCAGCCACCTGCCGACCCTAGCCTCGTCCTGACTTTTCCTGTCTTAATTCCCATTTGAGCCTGGAGATGGACCTGCTAACTACCCTAAAACCTTCTGAGGCTGGGCCTCGCACATGCATCAGACGCTGCTCACTTCGACTGCTCCCTTTGCATTGCTGAGAGATGTGTGCTTTTAGAGGCAATTTATCTGAGACACTCTGAGAATTTATGTTTCTGTAAACACATTTTAATTTTTTAATAGACATTTTATGCCACGAAAATGCAACCCGTCTGAGTAAAATGTTGCCCCAAGAACTTCACTCAATAGTTCAAAATTAAATTTTAAAATGTTGCAGAGCTGGGGTGGGAAGGATTAATCCCACCGCCTTAATACCCTACCCCACCTCTTTTCTTCCACCCTCTCTGCCCATGCACACTCTTTCTTCCTTACACAGATGGCCCCTCTGCTCCAAGTCTAAGCAGGGTGCTTACCAGGCAGACATCTCCCTCCCTCCCTCCCTCCCTCCCTCCCTCCCTCCCTCTCCTCCCCTGTACCCCTTGAATCTTAGATCTCCAGGCCCCAAGCTTGCTCTGAAGTCATCCAGCAAGCCTCCTCCCTTGGCTGTTCTGTGGTTCTTCAGTATTCCCCAGGTACGGGCTCTCCACCAAGCACCCCTCTCCTATTTTCAGAGTAGAAATGGACAGAGGATAGGACTTCTCATTCTGCAGGAAGAACCAGCTACTGCAGAGTTTCCTTTTGGTCCCAAACAAATGGTAAGTTTGATCAAGAGCCCGTTTGTACACATACCTTACACTGTAGCCCACATACATGAACAAACACACATACACCTCACACTATAGCCTCCACACATATGCACACACACACACACACACACACACACACACACACACACCACATAGATACAACTCATGCTGCAGCCTGCATGCATGGACATACACACTGCATACTACATACAAGTACATACATACATCATACACACACCTCGTATTACAGCCCACATATATGCACATCACACACAGATGCATACCTGTTTGCACACATGCTCACTCTTTCTTGCATATGCACACACACCTCTCTCCCTTCCCATCTCTATAACACACACACACACACACACACACACACACACACACATACACACACCCCCTCAGTCACTGAGTCCCAGGCAGTAGAACAAAGCCCCCCCCCCAACCCCCAGTGCCTGGTGACTGGCTGCACCCCAGGAGATGGCTTGCTTTCTTCTGCCAAACTCTGGCAGTCGCACAGCGAAGGGTGACAGGAGAAGAGATTTCTAAACCCAGCCATGAAAAAGGAGTCTACGTTCCCAGCTGGCCTTTCCAAGAACAAGAACTGATGGATGAGGGAGACTCGGTGCCTAGGCATGACCTGACACAGAGCCCAGTGCTCAGTGATGCACAGAGCCGGCCCTGTGGAGGAAGTTCCAGGGCGGTGGGCATGACAAACCCACAGTGTGAGCCCTGGGGAAAAGCCCGCTTCTTGGTGACAGGCCATCAGAGTTTCAGTGTGCGGCGGCTTGTGGCGCCTGAAATGTTAATTGGCCATTCGTTGAATTTACTGCCACTTCCCAAATGCACACTTATTGGACATGGCCATAATTTCAGCATTTTAAAGGTAATTTTTTAACGCGGCAGACCACTTGGTCTTTTTAAAAGCAGTGGTTACTCTCATGGGGGAGCTGTAAATGGCCACAGTGCTGCTCCGAGAAGCTGGAGACTCACGTGGAGCGTTCCTTTTGATGAACTGCCCTGGGCTCTGAAAAGGGTCCAGAGACATAGACTGACCCTGCAGCATCCAGCGGCTGCCGCTGCCTGGGACAGTCTTTGGAGGGCAGACTCACAGTCCCTTAGCAAGGAGATGTTTAACTCCACAACCAGCATATGTGTGATGGCTTCAGCTACATTTGTACCCGGCAAGTTCTAAGACTCCAGTAGTAGGTCTGTCCTTTTTCCATGCTTAGGGTTTCTAACTGTGACTGATATCTTGGGGCCAGTGACAAGACCCTCTTTTCTGTGACCAGACAGGGCGGCAAGGTGTGCGCCTAGGGCCGAAGTCAGATTCATATTGCTTATTCTCCATAGCTATCCCAAAATGTCCCCCTGGTCCCTAATGTCTTCTGGGAAACGGGAGTGGTGGTGTGGCTGAGGAAAACCATGCAATGTGGGGTACAAATGCAGGTGAAGGACTTGGTGACTTGGTCTCTGGGACCATCATGATAGCTACTGTTGTCAAGTGACCCCTGGCATGCTGGTATCAGAGCAGTGTAGGCACAGAGCGGGGTCCCAAGTCACAGCAGCTAAGCATGACATTTGAGAGCACCATTTAAGCAGGGCTTCACAGCCTCAGTAGCTCTGGTGGCATTTGGAGCTGGGCAATTCTTGACTATGAAATTTAGTGTCTGAAGAACTGTGACTTATGAATGGCTGGAGCCCCAACACACACCACTGTCACAACCACACGCATCTCCAGGAACTGCCAGTGTTCTCGGACAGAACCACAGATCTAAAGAGAATGGCACAATCTGTTTCCACTCGGGACCAGCTACAGAGCCTTGGGGTATAAGTGGAGGGTTCGGGCACAACTCTTTAAAGACCAGGAAGAGGTTGTGTAGATGGAGAATTCTTGATGAGGAAGGGAAGAGCCTGGCCAGCACTGCACTCTTCTCCTTGGCTTCTGGGTGCGTGTGAAGTGTGCTCCCACTTGCTCACCCCTGCTAGTTGATACACTGGCTCAGGAGAACGCCCCTAATTGCTGGAGTGTCTGCTACAGAGCAGCCCTGCTTTGATCTCTCCACTTGTCTGCAGCAACAGATCTGAGGTGCTATCAGCTTTGTTGCTTTGTGGGTTTCTTCTTTTCTTTTCTTTTTCTTTTTTCTTTTCTTTTTTTTTTAATTTTATAACTAAGTTAGAAAGAAAACTGCTTGGTTTGGCAATGTCGTAAGTGACAAATGAATCCTATTAAGGTTGTGAAATTAGCAGAGCTGAATGACATTAGCAAACGTAACATTTTTATCACTCAACTAAACGCTGCCATCCCCACTCCTGCGGACAAAGAAGCTGTCACTTTCGGAGTCACGGGAACTTTATAAACATCATTAGAGCGTCTGTGGCACAAAGGGCCGGTGGCACCGCCCCGCACCATCCCACCACGCCCTGCGCCACACCGCCCCACCCCGCCCAGCACCATCCCCGCACCATACCACAACGCACCACACTAGCTGTCCTGATAAGTAAACATTTTCCATGTGTTTGTAAAAGTTTACCCTGCTGCTGAGCGATGTTTTTATGTTTTTCATACTAATATAAAGTGACCCCTAACACTGCACCAACATGAATTTTGTTCACTAGGAGGGCTGTTGCAGAATTGTTTTTTTCTGTGTGAGTGGATCCACAGCTAACGGAAGCTGGGAAGTAACTCAGGCTGGCAGACTCAGAGAATCCGGATTCCCTTGAACAGGGAGCACATGGACTGTGGGCTCTGCTGGGGGTGGGGTCCATGCAGTTGACTTTGACCCAGGAAGTCCAGGAGACCACTTCGCCTGTGAGTCTGGAACTCAGGGAGGGTCAGCCTTGCTATCCCAACACCCCCAAATCACAAGTGCCTTTGTTAGTCAGGAGAGGGTGGCTCTGCTGTAGTAACAAGCAGCCTTCACCAGCTCAAGTCTCCTTCAGCTTAGGTCATTCTCTCAGGGTCCACTGTGCCCCTGGGGACACAGTGCTAAGGGCTTTTCCCTGATTGATTCTTGCTTGAGACTTCGAGCAGCTACGCAGGGGAGGTGGGTCAGCATTTAGGGACAGGCACCATTTCCACTCACATTTTACCCTGAAGCTAAGTTTTATGGTCAGCTCTAATATCAAGGCACAGGACAGGAGGATCTTTCCAGGTTCACGGGAGGAAGGCTGAGGCAGGAGTCCTGACGGGGCGTGGCAACAACAAAGGATCCCATCATGCCACACTCATTTGATTGACAGCTACTGAAAGGGTGTAGGAGACTCAAAAGCAGCATTGAGTTTGAAAAAAAAAATCCCTGCTACAGATGAGGAGATGATGTCATAATTTGCAAGTTTTGAATAAGTTTAAACCCAGCATGGTTTCTGTGTACGTAAAGCGAAACAAATGTAGAGATGCCTCAGGTGGTCAGGATGGGATATAGGAGAGAAGGGTCATGAGGTAAGGGTGCACTGCTCTTACAGAGACCCAACGTGTGAGTCTCAGCACCCACACTGGATGGCTCAAAGGAGCCTGTAACTCTGGTTTCAGGGGAGCTGATGCCCTCTTCTGGTCTCCATGGATACTTGCACTCATGTGCACACGTCCACACACACACACACGTCCACACACACACACACACACACACACACACAGACACACACACAGACATACACACACACAGACACACACAGACGTCCACACACACACACAGACACACACACAGAGACACACCGACACACACAGAGACACACAGACACACAGACACAGACAGACACACACAGGCACACACACACACAGACATACACATAGCTAATAAAAAGTAAGTAAGCAAATAAATAAGCAAGTAAGTAAAGCAAACCCTTAAAAAGGAAAAAGAAGGAAGGTGACTCAGAGATATCATTCCTTTCAACACAATCTTCCTTGTAGGATCTGGAGCCTGCAGGGGATGCCTGCCTATCCTGGATGATGGACACCCTACTAATACATACACCTGTCCATCCTGGATGGTGGATGCCCAATGAATACATACACCCGTCCGTCTTGGATGGCAGACACCTGTCCATTTTGGATGGTAGACCCCCCATCCCCCGTGATACTTTATCCTTGGTTGCTTATGACATTTTCTAAAGATATACAATTAATCAGTTAAAACTGTAACATACTCCACACGACAACCACACATAAAGGTAATAGTCACACATAATCATTGTGTGACAGAGGGTGCTGGCTGCTCACAGTGAAACTCGAGGGCGTCTACACCCACTATGGAGAACTCACATGCTCAGCAGACCCCTTTAGTAGCCGTACAGCAGATGTTGGAGGATTTGACAGACATTTTGATTGATAAACTGAGCAGACCCTTTCAGAGCCTATGAGTGAGTACTGGGCATTTAATTACTTTCTAGAGAGACATCAGTAGTTTCCTTTACAAACAGGCAGGATGGCCGCTAACAGGCTATTTTAGTTCTTGATTGGAAATCTTCAAATGCTTTTCCCACCCAAGCTGTTTGGGACGAGGTAAGCTAGAAATCCCAGGGGAATGTGTTGTCATCGTGTAAGACCTCCGAAGATGTCCTGGCTCCCGAGCCCAGAAAGAGGCAGAGAAGACTCCAGCTTGGTGGCCCTTGTTTTGTTATTGCTGTACAGGGAGCCATGAAAGGTCAGAGTGGTCCCTGGAAAGCCACTGGGTTTCCCACTTAAGGCCCATGAAATGCAATATACCTGGGGTTATCAAAATCCCTGTCACTTACCTCCAAGAGGTACAAAATAAGCCAGCATGCAGTTTTACCACTTAAATTCTATCATCAATGTTCTAGAAAACTCTACACCAATGTCACGTATGTAAAGTACAACTATCCACAGAAAGTGGAGTGCCGTCACTCATTGTTGCTCTAAGGATCTTCCTTGGGATGAAGGACCTCCACCCCAGTTGTCCCTGCAGGCACCCATGACACCCAGGACCACACACTAAACACTGAACTGAGGCACAACACCTAGATCTTGGCATTGTGTGGCAGGAACTTCATCCTCGGTCTGGTCTCAGTGATGCCAGATGCATGAGTTTCCCAGGGAGTAGACATCAGAGTCTGGGGACCTCACTCCAAGTGTCACTTTGAATGCTTCTCAGCCTGCTTCCAATCCAGAGGAAGAGCACCAGCTTCCTGACACGTACCTGGATGGCTCAGGAGGCTTTTGTTTTCAAACAGACAATCCACCCACTGTGTAGTCACATCCTCTAGAGGTCTACCTCTGCTCAGTTATCCGCCCACCCTGCTTCTTGGACAGCCAGCCACTCTGTGCCTCGCCCTGTTATGGGTCCACAAGCACAGCTCGAAGCAGAGGTGACACCTGGAGGGTGATTCCTCCAGTCTCACCCACCCCTGCCCACGAGCAGTGAATCCAATCACCTGGCCTGAGACATCTCTGAAAATGTAGGAGTTGGGAGGGAGGAGCTGGAAGCTGAGAGCCAGGAAGGGGTGTGATAGACACCTGCTCTTCATGAATGCCTCCAAATATCCCTTCCTTCTGTTTACAAAGGCACTGCCCTGCAAGGCCTCTGGAGTGAGGCTTGACCATGTGACATGTGATCTGTGACATGTGACTATGTGACATGTGACCTGTGGCCAGTGACCATGTGACCTGTGACTGTGTGACATGTGACTCTATTTCCAAGTTGGGCTCTATTCTCACTCATCCTCACAGTACTGAACACTGGGGAGGATCCACGGTTAGCAAGTGCTCAGGATACAGAGTGAGTCTCCAGTGGACGGACATGATGCACACACTACATGACTGAGCTGGAGAACAAATTGAAAGCTGACCTTCAACCCCGGCTCACACTCAGGACTCAGGATGTGACCACATGAGGAGTGAGGTCAGCTGAGGAGGCTGCTGGGGGCCCCAATCCACTTATACCAGCATTCTTACTTGGGCTAGACCAGGACTCAGGCACACATAAAGAGATGACCCCGTGAGGATGTAGGAAGGAGAAGGCCCCTACAAGCCAAGGAGAAGCCTCAGGTGAGGCTCTGGCCATGATGCTTAACCAAGGTTTAGAACCTCAGAATAGCTGGGAGTGGTTGCGCATGCCTTTAATCCCAGCACTCGAGAGGCAGAGGCAGGCAGATTTCTAAGTTCGAGGCCAGCCTGGTCTACAAAGTGAGTTCCAGGACAGCCAGAGCTATACAGAGAAACCCTGTCTCAAAAAAACAAAAACAAAAACAAACAAACAAACAAACAAACAAAAAACCCAAAACAAAACAAAACAAAAAACCTAAACAACAACAAAAAAAGAACCTCAATACATCCTGTTGTCTAGTCTATGGCCCTCCAGGCTGGCCACTACCCCTGCCCTGCAGCCAACCCAGTATTGAGAGAATGGTAGCTGTATAAAGCCTCTGAGACACGGGGAGCAGGAGGAAGAAGAGATGAGGTCAGGGTAGCAAGGCCAGGGGTGCCCAGTTCTGATTTTTAAAGTGATCCTGGCTTCAGTCCTAATGGTCTTGTATCTTGGGGTATCTCATGGCTCCAGCAGAGTCACATGGCTTCTATTCCAGTCACATCCTGCCTCCAACACATGGTAAGCACATGTTTCCAGGGGGCCAGAGCCCTCAGAAAAGCTACTCTACACCTAGTTTGAGGTTTAGGTACACACAGAGCCAGTACCCTGGTAGGAAATAGTTGGGTGGAATGGCTCCGTGCATACCCACAGAGCAGGTCCGCATTTCAGCCACAGCCATTACCACAGCCACCATGAACATTCCTAGATGACATGGCTGGGTTGCCTCCAGCCTCCATTTGATCCAGGCTGGGGCAGGAGCATCTGTCAGAAGGAATATGGCAGTGAGCATCTCCTCCAGCCACGGAGGATGGGAGGCCATGCCCAGGATGAGTCTCAAGAGCTTGGCATCTAGCAAGGCCTAGATGTTAAATTCCAGCTCCAGGAAGGCCATGAGCTCAGGCGCCCTGGAGCCCAGTGGAGAGAGCCAGGAAGTCAGGGTGGCTGACCCAGGCTCTGGTTCCCATGATGAAGCCAGTTTCATCTGTGTGAACGGGAGTTTCTACCTACACTTTATCCTCACTTCCTGCAGAGGAAAGCTTCTGTGGGCTTTTGCTCTCTCAGACTCTGAGGCACAGAGGGAAGTCTGAGGGAGAGAGACACCCCGCAGCTCTGCATGGTGAGAACAGGCTGCGCCCTCTGAACTGGGCACCCTCCTCAATGTGTACAGAACTGGGAACGGGAGGAAATTGTCTCTCAGGCTTGTGGGGAAAATCGTCTTCAGAGCACTGAGAGATGGATGTGTATCCCAGCCCAGACTGGTGGGAATTCCTGGCACATAACATTGGCACATAACTGACCAACCTGTGCATGTCACCTGGCCCCTTTCATGATGCCGTGACACAGCTGTTACTCAGGGGACCATTCTCTCCAAGCCCAGCTAGATCCCTGGCTTCCAGCTCACAGAGGCGCCTACCAGCTTTGATTTGAAAGGCTGGCTTTTCACTCCCCACGAGGTGCCAGTCTTTTGAGGCTCTGAAGGTAAGGGGGAGAGTGGATTGGAAATACCCTGCCAGCCCTCGTCGGGGGGCGGGGGGTGGGGGGTGGTGAAACATGAGTATCTGAAGCTCACTTCACTTCTGCTTGCCTAGTGTCTCCTAGTTGTCAAGCTCAAGGCCTGGGTGAGGTGGCCTTGTGCTATGTCTCCATGTTCTCTGCACTGGAAGAGAGCTTTTGCTAGGGGCATTTCCTAATGAGCTAGGGCCTGGCTACCTCCTTTCCTGAGCTGCCCACGGCCTCTGGATGGCTAAGGGCACAGCTATTCCTGCAGGATGACACAGGAGCCCATTAGCACCTCCTGTCCTGTCAGAGTCGAGATGGCTGGACAGTGCCACGTGGTGCTTATCTGCTTAGGGATCGCTGCAAGTACAAAAACTAAGGAATGAAAACCAGATGGGACTTCACCTATCAGACCTCTAGGCAGACTAGAGAAAATTTAAACCATCCCTTGTAACTCACCTCCATTTTGGCATTGACACATTTCGCATGTGTGACCAAGACATGAATAAGGGACTTTGGCAAAGGTGGGTGAACACTCTGACATAGGAAGAATAGATACCTCAGGGTTCCAGAACCTTCCTGAAACTGCCCAGTAACACAGGCAAAAGGGAGCCACCCAAAGGAGACTGGTTCCCACCGGGCTAGGTTGGTTCTCATCAAGTGACCTTCCTTTCCAGGGCACAGAGGGTACCAATCAGTGACGCCCCCAGCTATAAACAGATGTTACAAAGATGTTTCCAGACACTGGGAGTGTAGCATGGGCATAGGGATACATGGACGTGGAGGGATAGATGGACGTGGACCGACTGTATAAACCAGTTTGGGGTTCATATTTTCATTTTAATTATAATTGATCTCCTGTGGAATCCAGTGTGGAATTTTGTTGTCATGTGCATTTTACTTGGCCTCACAAGGTGAGAGGAAATTGAGGGTCTTGTTTCAGTCTGTGGGAACTGTCCTAGCTAACAAGCCCTCCCTCTCAAGTCCCCCCTCCCGACAACAGTGAAGTCTGACTTATTTTAGGTGGAGTTTCTCTGCAGTGCTGGGAGACACTGGTTCTTCTTCTATCTCCTCTGCTAGGCAGAGTGTATTTTTCTCAGCTTATCTCTGTCTCTTCCCCTCCCTGAGCCTTCAGGTCCTGTTAGCCCCCTGAGGATGCTGGAGGCATCAGGGATGCAGGTGAGCAGGAGAGCCAGGGTCTGGAGACTTGTGTTTGAGGGTGGAGGGTGGGGTGCTATATCCATGAAAGCTCAGGGCACAAAGAAACAATTCTTGAATCCTCCCCGCCCTCTGTTCTCTGGTCCAACAGCAGGACTGGCCTAGGGAGAGCCTGGGTGGCTTGCTGGGAAGCCAGTGTGCTTTTCTAGGTCAGACTCAGACAGGAGCTAGCCTATAGTACCATGACACATAGGAACTGGATGCATGCATTGCATGGTCCTCTAGGAGGAAAGTGTGGGTCACTATGAAGACTCTGCACTGCATGGTCCCTGTGACAGAAGTGTGGGTGACTCTGAAGACCCCCACTCTTTCTCTGGTTGCTTCTCACCTAGCAGGCAGAAAGTCTCTAATGGAGCAGGGCACTGGGAAGGGACACTGGCTGGTGCCAGGGTGTCCAAATGGTGCCATGCCCACATCCCTATAGTGTGCAGGGTCTGCAGAACTGGCTGTCCCAGGGTCTCTACTATTGCCGATTTGAAATTCTCAATGTGACCTGAACAAGACAGTTGTCATTTTATGCTGCGCTGGGCCCCATGAATTACATCATCACTTCCTCCCTAGATGACTTAGTCCTGAAAACATGCTTTTAAAAAGCTTCCCTGGACAGTTACAAATTGATTTCCTCCCCAAGCCTGATGTTAGGGCTACAACTTTACTCTGTGTAGATGCTACCTCAGCCAGTGTGATGTGCTTCCCTGGAGCCACGAGGTTACTTGCATCCTGGGCTGCAAAGGGACCTGCATACAGGGCGTGGAGAGGTCAACTGTGCTGCTCATGGGCTAGCAAGTCCATTCAGATCTCTTCTTTAAGAGGAACATTTGAGTGACTATTCATTAATGTGGTCCTGAAGTAAGAACCAAGGGCCAGGTAGTTTCATACTACGGACCCTCTCGTTGGGTGAGAACACTGGATGCGCCCTCTTGTTGGGTAAGGACACTGGATGAGCCTTCTCGTTGGGTGAGGACACTGGACGCGTGCATTGCTGATTTCACAGCAGATGATGGTGGCTGAACAGACCGACTCTGAAAGTGATCATCATATTGGTAATGAATGAACTGACTGGATGCTGTATGTTGGATCAGATATGTAACGTATATGTAACGCAAGCGGTTTCCATGGAACAAGGATATTTGTGCTGAGAGTGAATTAATACGGTTAAAACATCAACACATTATATAATTTATGGTAAGACGTACTTGCTTTTATGTGCGAGGATAACCAGCTCATTTTTCCTGGAGGGTCCCCTGGCATGTCTCTTTGGCTTGTCATACCTCCTACAAGCTGACTCAGCTTCCTCCCACTAAGGTGTTGGTTACCATCCAGGAAACTGCCGACCTGCCACTAAAGCCACTGCTTCCTGGCTGTCCAGCAGGTGAGGCCCAGGGCTTGACCCCAAGACTTCAAGAGAGGAGCCCAGTGAGAACAACAGTCCATATCAGGGAGCAATCAAAGTCCCAGCATTTGCCCTGCATGCTTGCTCTTCCAAGCAGGCACCGGAAGGCAGCTGGCTTGGGACCTCCTACAGCTCCCTGGTCAAGGCTGTGAGCCTGCGACTGTCAAGTTTTCCAGCTTTAAAGAGTGCATTAAACATGGATGCATAGAGCAGGCCTTATATAGTCATGGAAACCAAGTAAACAAGTGTGTGTGTGTGTGTGTGTGTGTGTGTGTGTGTGTGTGTGTGTCTTTCACTCAGAGCTTAGCTTTCAGTCCTAGTTACCTGCTCTCCATCTACAGAAACATCCACAGGACACACCAGGGGAAGGAAAAAAAGGAGGAACAACCTCAGTCCTATTTTAAACCACAAAGTAATATTTCCACAGCAGAGAGCAAATAGAATTTTACATAATGCACAGAATGAATGCCTCCCCCCAAAATCAATATTTCCAGCTGGATGTTCAAATTAAATGATGATGTTCAAGTGCAAGATTAAAATGATTTGAGATAGAAATTGGGTTATGCCGCCTCACGCCTGCCTACTGCTGAATATGTTAATAGAGCTGATTGGTGAATGCTCGGTCCATCTCTCTCCCCAGAGCCATGGTTCTCAGCCTTCCTAATGCTGAGACCCTTTAACTCAGTTCCCTGTGTTTTTGGTGATTCGCCAACCACAAAACTATTTTTGTTGCTACTTTATAATTGTGGTTTTGCTGTTATGGATCTTAAGGTAAGTATCTGATATGCAGGATATTCGATATGCAGCCCCTGAGAAAAAGTCAGGTCGTTACCCACAGGCTGAGAACCACCGTCTGAAACGGAAGGAGGTGAAATTCCTCTTGGGAGCCAGGGACCAAAAGGACCACCTCCAGAGATATGCTTGGGACAGAATGAACTCTGCCAAAAGCACATGCAGATCCAGGGCCCGGATACTGCTTAGCTCTCCCATCAAGGTAGCGGGGGCGACACCTTCCAGGAGCACCTCAGAACCTGAATCCGCAGTCCTAATACCTCTGCCTCGTTCCCTCCTCATTGCCAGAGTTGGGGATTTGAGGCCCCAGGCAGCAGCCCACAGAACCTGCCCACGTCGCTAACATCCTCTTTATTTGCTTTGCAGAGCGGAGGCCCACATTGGTCCCGGGAGACACCTGCTCAGTGGTGTGTTAGGAGATGGTATCATTAATGGACCCAGGGGGACAGAAGAGAGGTTTGGACACAATCCTTCCTGGAGGCAGGGAACGGTGTGGGAGCCCAGCACATTCACATGTTCGTAAAACTGGGCCTCGGCAGCGTAGGTACTTTGCCCAAATGGCAGTGAGGTGGAATGTGCTCTGCCCAAGTGTGGGGCATGGAGTCATGGCCAGCCAGGTCCTTGCATTGATAATTTAACAGTGGCAAGGGGGTGGGGGTTGTGGCGGGAGTCACCTCTTGAGAGTGATGACATTTGCTTCAGCTGACATTCCTAACCCAGGGCTAAAACCTCCTGGGGCTTCCACACGTGAGCAACGCACAGGATGAGAGCAAACTTTAAAATCCCGGCTAATCCTCACTTTGCTGCCAAGCGGCACTGTGGAAATCCTGCTTTGAAAACTCTGCCTCCCCAGCCAGTACAGAGTCATGTTTCCAGCACTCTGCGTTTGTCAGCCATCACACACCATGGCCATCACACACCATGGCCATCACACACCATGGCCATCACACACCATGGCCATCACACACCATGGCCATCACACACCATGGCCATCACACACCATGGCCATCACACACCATGGCCATCACACACCATGGCCATCACACACCATGGCCAACACACACCATGGCCAACACACACCATGGCCATCACACACCATGGCCATTCACACACCATGGCCAATTCACACCATGGCCATCACACACCATAGCCATCACACACCATGTCCTCTTCTTGGCCTCCTCGTCCCCAGCAGGGTCCCTGCCTACACTGTTGCGCCCCTCCCACAACCCCTGTTACCTCAAGGCACAGGGTGTGTGGCAGGGCCTGCTGGGCCTTCTGCTCTCTGACTCACCCCTAAGATAGTCAGTGAATCTCCTTTAGGGAAACATTAAAGCATTAGTTTACCAGGGCCTGGAGAGAGAAGGCAACTCAGTTAGGGCCTTTATTATGTGTGTTCCCCGCCATCATGGTGCAAGCATGAGGATCCAAGCCCAGAACCCACATCAAAAACTAGGTGCGATTTGTCTTCTGTAGTTTTAACACTGAGGAGCCAGAGACAGTCATGTGCTTGGGGCTTGCAGGGCAGACCGTCTAGCTTACTCAACGAACGCCAGGTCATGGGACCCCGTTTCTAAAACGAAAATGGATGGTACCCAAAGTTGATCTCGCCTCCTCTCCCACCTCTTCCATTCCTGCCCTCTCTTTCTGCCTCTCACCCGTGCACCAAAAATGAACAGTTATTCACATCGTATACTAGACATTCTAGAACTTTCTTATGAAGTCATGCAAACTTTTAACTCCAGCAAGGGAGGTCCTGGGCCAGCCCCACTTCCCAGGTGGGAGCACTTAAGCAGACACCAGAGCCTGCTTGCGCCTGGGCTCATAACTGATATATCCAGTCACATTCTCCTCCCAAAGCAGCTATGGATTCAGGACGGACAGTCTTTTTCTCTCTTCTGTGTGGAGGCCTAGAAATCAATCGTGGGTGGGATACTGATTGTGGGGACGGGAACGGTGTCAAGTGCTTGGGCTGTGCAGGCACAGACTCAGTACACCCTCAGGGACAGCACCAGATAGGACCATTCAGTAGGAAAGAAAGTCAAGGCCACTGAATGTCTACAGCACTTGCCCCATGCCAGGTGAGGCTGAGAGAAGTGGGCTCTTCCGTAGGACCGGCCTTCTGGGTCTGGTCTTCAGGTAGAGCAGAAACACCCAGTTCTAAGACCACCATGGGGTCCCCCCAGGACCGTAAGACCACCAGGGGGCCACTCCAGAACCAAGTCCTGTAAGTTCCGGCTGTTTCTGTCTCCTCGCTGTCCCCTAGAGCAACTCTTTCTGGCTCTGGATCCTGTCTATTTCTGCTGGATTTCTGTGAAGTGTCAGAGTGAAGGGTGGCCAGGCGAGACATGGTGTGTGGTCACTGGATGCTTCCCTATGCCACATTGCAACATGGTTGTGTGTGTCTGTAATCCACCTCAAAGGTCCCAGGCTGCATGAGAATAAGGTTCTTCAAAAGGGTCACTCTGAAGTGATGTTCATACAGCTGAGGTAAAGAGAATGCTTGCAGCAAATACCGTGCATCATCAAAGAACACTGACTTGAAATCAGGCTTGTAGTCCTCAAACCATTGGGTTGGTGCCTCCTGTGGGTCCCCAGTTACAAATGTGCATGGAATTAAGAAGACAATACCCACCCAGGGATCATGCAATAAACTGAATTTATTAAAATGCCTGCAAAGCACCTCCAGAGAAGGACTTTCCTCAGATCCCAATTTAATACGGGTAATATGATCATAATGATCTGTAATAAGAGCCACACCTGAACGATCCAGTTCACAACCAGCTGTGTGCTATGATTTCCCCTTTACTGTGAATTCTTGCATATTTAAGGCAGACGTAAGCAGCACAGTATGACCCAGAAGAAGGAGAAGAATGATAGACCCTGCACAGCTTCCGAGCACCCATCTCCAGGTTTCTCCAGTTCATGTGATCGAGGTAAATTAGGCTCCCAGCTCCAGGTCTCAGGAGCGACGGTGGAACAGCCCAACATGGAAACTGCTGTCATGTGGCATGGTCATGTAAAATGGTCACGTGGCACGGCTGGGTTTCCACTCTGTCCTACTGATTCAAAATCTGACGTCCCTGGGGTTTATTCCATTATTAAGATTAAGCTAGGGTATCAGAAAACTGAGCTATTCTTTAGCCTGTGTCGGGGGCCTTCCCAAAAGCATCAGCCCCCAGCCTCAGTAGATCCACCACATGTGCTGTGTGCAGGGCTCAGGCACCAGGGACTAAGTGAGCTTCCATTCTGTGGCAGGAGCTGTTATCCAGGCAGAGCAGTGGAGATGCACACTGGCCATCTTCCTGCCTTTGTTTGCAGAGATTTCTAGACGCTCTGAGGGGCCCAGTTCCCCCATGGCTTCCACAGTTTAGAACTTCTTTGCTGTACCAACTACTTCACATGTCCCCAGTACATTTATTAGGATTTTCCTTTCAGACACGGTCTCATGTTGCAGAGACTCGTTACATAGCTGAGAACAACCTAGATCTTCTACTTTCACCTCCCAAGTGCTGGGACTAAAAGAATGCACCACAACACCTAGCTGATTTGCACACTGCTTGCGACCGAACCCCAGGGCTTCCTGCATGCTAGGTGGGCGCTCTACAAACTGAGTCCTGTCCCAAGATGTTTTCTAGTGTGTGTTGTTCTTCAGATACACAGTAAAATCTTTACCAGGAGGGATGATCCCACCGTCACGAGAGCCAGAGGACAGACACAATATGCTGCCTAGCATGTCGCAGAGCCTTGGCAGGAGACCACACCACAGCCCTCACTCAGAACAGCAGTGGCCTAAACACAGAAGCATAATGAGCTGAGGACAGAGGAGGGGTCTTAGGAGAGAGTAACTGGGCAGTGGGCTTTTCACATGCCTGGGTTTGTGGCTAGGGTGAAATTCCATGTCACGTAGTCACAGCATACAGTGTCCTCTGTGAGGACAGGCCAGTGAGCTAAAGATTCCCCACAGGCTTGGCTTGGTGAGGAGCCAGCAGGGTCCCCTTGTCCTGTTTGCTTGGGGGCCGAGCAGGGGCTTCAGGACAGTGACAGAGTTTTACCTCCTGCTGCCTGGATCCCTGCGTGGGGAAGATGGCCCCACATTCTACTAATAGAAGTCTTACTTAGAACAGCAGAAAGGCCGTGTCTGCTGAGCGATGGCTACATAGCAAGGTTCGGGGTGTGTGGACACTGGTTCCATGGCTCCTAGTCTCTTCTGGGAGCTGGGTCTCAAGAGATGAGGCGAGGGAACACAGCAGGAGGTTCCTGTGCCTTTGCTGCCACCCGTGCAAACCTAGACAGGCTGTGAATGCAGAAGGGCCACGTCAGAGCCCAGGGAGGTTCTGAGTGCTCTAAGTACTGCCACCGAGTTTTAGTGGAGGAAAGCCTGACAAATCAGACTTGAGTCAATTCCTAGGGAGCGTTCGGAAGGAACATAATTAGATTAGAACGCCGAGTTTGTTAATTTTTCGGTCGCTCATTAAAATTGACATGTCGCTTGATTTTGACAGAAACCTTTTTATCTTGATGTAAGGCGGTAAGATTAAAAAAAATATATAAAGCTATATTTAGGAAGTTCTGAAATATGACATGTGTGATAACGAAAGCGAAACCACTCTGCCCGCCATTCACATCTGAGAGTCACAGCTCTGAGAGAGAAAACCAACCTGGGTAAGGTCCTTTTTAAAGACCACCATCACCATGAAGGACTGTTTACAAAAGCACTGTGTCGCCCCACTGGCAAATTTGGCTCCTCTGGGTCCCCCTAACACAAAGAAGTCAGGAATATCCTGCTGACCACCAGGAAGGGGACAGAAGGGACACTGGGAGATGTTGGAGAAGCATGGCTGGATGTTACAAGTTTCCAGGCAAGAAAGTACATTGCTTGAATCTCAGCTGCTTCTCTGGGAAGCGTCACCTCCCTGACCATTTTGCTGTGCCTTAGAGCCAGCAGGGACACTTGGGTCATTCTGGACTATGGATCTAAGCTGTGCAATTCAGGTGGCCGTGGGATCTGTGTTGTCAGTCACCCGGGTTTCTTCCACATCAGCAGCTGGACAAGAAGATGTGAGGATGGGGAAAGATGAGCCTTTGTCTCAGAGGAGGATGGGTAGAGGACACCAGAGGTGTCTGTGACATGGGGAAATAGTGAAGCCTTGGACCAGTATCGTTTGTTGAGGCAGCTGGCCAGCACACGGTGGTAACTGAGCTGATACTGGGTTGTTCCAGTAGCTAGAGCTGGCTCTGAGATGTGTGCTGACCTCCATGGTGGGAAGAGGGCTATCTCTATGGATGATTCTGGTGATGGGGAGGGAGAAGAGCCACGCTTGTAGGTGAAGACCTAGTTTTATGACTTCTACATTTTCTACTAAAAGGCAGAATGGGTAACCTGAACCAATGTCAATGAATTTGACTCTAAGGGTAACAAGTGATGCAGAAATTTTCAGCCCCTAGCCATTAGACTGCATGTGGCTAAGGGTATCCATGAATGTGGTCCAGCACAAGAACATTATTTATCCATCCATCCATCCATCCATCCATCCATCCATCCATCATCTACCTATCTACCTACCCATCTATCTAGCACCTTCCTTCCTTCCTTCCTTCCTTCCTTCCTTCCTTCCTTCCTTCCTTCCTTCCTTCCGTCTGTCTTGCTATCTGTCCATCTGTCTGTCTATTGTCACTTGATTGTATGATGCCCACTGTTGTATTGTAGTCTCAAAAGCATGTCGGGCAAGGACAGGGGATGAAATTTTACAGACATCTATTAAAACTACTATGTTTGATACCGTTTTAGACTCTTGGAGGTGGCACCATCCTTTTTGGAAACTCCTGAGTGTTTCTCACTCAGCGTTCTCCAGGGAGAACACAGGAACTGGCAGGGACACATCAACAAAAGCAGAGCATGCAGGTGCTAACATGGCGCTCTTTTTCCACGGCTATACCTAATCAACTCCATTCTGGAGATATGGCTTCTGCAGCGACGCAGCTTTTCTTAACAAGACTCTTGTAACTGCCTAACTGCAGTGGCTTCAATGGGAAAGAGCACCCAAGGCTGCCACAGCTCCAAAGTCTGTCGGCTTGTTTGTGCCTTAGCTTTAAGGAGCGGCATCACAGAAGAACAGAGGACAGAGACTGAGCGGGACTATGGTTTGGAGAAATCCTGGAGTCTGGTTTGTACATAGTAAGCACACAGTCCCCCTCCCCTGTCATTTGGGTGCCTACTGCACAGGCAGGGCCGTTTCTGAGACTCCGAGGAGGGAAAGGCAGCAACTCCCAGAGCCCAAGCAGGCTGGTCCAGCCCCGCCCCCTTTTCCACAGAGTTGTCCTTTTAAGGTAAAACCTGATTTCCCAAAACTTTGTCTTTATTAGCTGCATACTTTTCACGTGTATAAAGGGTGGGGTCCCGTACCCCACTGTTCCTAAGCCCTCTCTCACCTGCCTCTCTCCCGCTTCAGGACTCAGTTTGGTTGGCTAAGGCTTCCTGGGCTTCAGCTGCTGTCACCCTGTCCCCTCTCTCAACACTGCCCAGCCATGACATGAGATGAATCCACACAGTGGGATTGGCCAGAGAAGTAACAAGGAATGAGTACTGTGTTAGGCTCATGAAGGCATGTAATCACAGGTTTATCTGCCTGGGCATGAGTGATCTCTCTCTCTCTCTCTCTCTCTCTCTCTCTCTCTCTCTCTCTCACACACACACACACACACACCTTCCCATGTCTGTTACACAAATGCTCCAAAGACCTATGTCATGACCCATTTGACCTACCCTTGGTCTTCTTAGCATCTATCTGAAGATAGATGCTAACCACACAGCCTGTGGTGAGATGCCCGTCTGTCAGCACAGCCCTGTCCCCAGTGCACTGATCTTGCCATGGAGTTCAGGGGGCAGATGTAGCCTTGACTTGACACAGATCACCTGAGGGTTCCTCCTTCCTACTTGGTATCCATGGAAAGTAAAAAGGCGAACCTTTGGCCTTGGCCTAACGTGGGATAAGCCTCTGGCCAGTAGTGTGCCTGGGTCAAGGGATGTGACTAAATTTGTCTCTACCCGACTCATATACGAGGAAGAAGCCCGGGAGGATCCCGCCGTAGAGGAGAGGTCAGGAACAGCCAACCTCAGAGCGATGAAAGAAGCCGTTTTGGGGTGTGTTTCTCAACACCCACTTCTGAGTTATCGCTTCCTCAGATGAAGGACTTTCTGGAATAGTCTTGTGGACGCAGAGCTGAGTTTCAGCTCCTCCACAGAACAGGGCCAGAAAACTCACAGGGAGATGTTACCTACATTGTAGATAAGTCCAGTTAGGCTGCTCCTGGGTCTTAACAGCAGACCCGCCTGCCCCTTCTGTAGAGCTGCGTACGTATACCCCAGCCCTGCCCACACCACAGATCCACACACAGAGGGCTGGGCTTTGCAGGCTAATCTCAGTGTTAGCTCTTCTCAACAGGAGGTCCATCTCCTGTCCTCCCTGCCTGGGACATCTGGCCAGACCTGGAGACATGTGGCAGTCATTCCTGGGCAAGGCTGGGACAGTGTCATTCTGTGGGTGAAGAGGTATGCTACTGGGAGTCCCCCAGAGCACAGAACACTCCTGCCTGTCAGGTCCCCGTGCAGGCAAGGCCAACCAGGAGAAACTGACTTCTGTCTTTGAATCTCTCAGGCCAAGACTTATTACAGCATGTGTTTAAGCAGAGAACCCACCACAAACTATTCAGAAAATTATTCTGACATTATGTAGAAAAGGGGGCCAGAGGAAGAGAAGGTGAACAAGAAACAAAGCTTTAGCCTCGGGAATCTCATACTAAAACACGAATCCTACTTTATTCTTTTTTCCTCCCTTTTCACAGGAAATCGCCAGAAGTGGGAGGGCGAGGCCGACTCGCTGTTCTGTGTCACTGCAATAGGTACTTGCCAACAGCTGCCACAAGCTGTGCTTCTTGTCCCTCTGCCCCGCGTAAAAGGCAGAGATTTAATTAATTTATCAGTGTTTTTCTTTGTTCCAATTCAAGTTCAATTAGCTGGATTAAACAGAATAATGGAGATGAGAAAGCTTTGAAAAGTGTTTAAAGCGTGGCATACATAAGAAAGTGTCATTATGGAAACCACGGAGAACCATTTGTCCAGTTACCATTCTGTGGTATTCACGTGCATGTGTAAAGCGGGGCCACGAAATGCTGTAACGCCAGGGCCACACAGTGCCACGGCATGCTCACACCGGTCTCAGTATGTTCACATGTTGGGGACATGTGTGTCTCCACTGTAGGAGAAGTTGAGGCGCGGAGCATGGGGTCGATGCCAGCCTTACAGACAGCTCGCCTCCAAGTTCAAGCCTCTTCCTCTCTAAACTAATAATGAAATTGAATTTTCTAGACGTCTTGCTTCTTCAGGGGAACCATGCAAGCAAAGTGTCTGAGTTCACCCTGGCACATGCCCATCAGTAGCCGATTGCGTAGTTCCAGACTAAAATGTCTCCCACAGCTTCGTATTTTTGAGCACTTCGGTCCACCCCAAGCTGTGGCTGCTGCTTGGGGTGGGGCTGTGAAGGCTTTGAGACATGTGGGTTAGGGGCAGACGTGGACTCAGCTCCTCTGGGAGCTTCTTGACTCACTGAGGTGGAGGAACTTCTGCCTCCTGCTGCACAGCCACAGCCAGAACGGCACAAGTGCCATGTCTGCCTCAGACGCGAAGGACTGAATCCCCTGAAGCCATGAGCCAAAATAAACCTTTCTTCCCTTCAGTCGCTTCCATTAGATATATTTAAAAATATTATACTCATCATCATAATAATTACTCTTATTTGCATGGGTGTTTTGTCTGCACACCATATACATGCAATGCCCATGGACACCAGAAGATGGCATCAGATCCTGAGGACTGGAGTTGTAGATGCTTGTGAGTGGCTAGGTGGATACTGGAAACCTGACTCTGGTCCTTTGGAAGAGCAGAGGGTGCTTTTGACTGCTGAGCCATCTCTCCAGCCCCAGTCAGGTATTTTGTCACAGTAACAAACTACCTAGAACAGATAGTGTCAATAAGTATGTTTTCCAATAATAGACATTTTTGTGCTGGAGTGCTAGCTCAGTCAGTGAAGTACTTGCCAGGCAAGCATGAAGAAATTCAAGTACCCGTGTACAAAGCTGCAAATGTACCTCTAATCTCAGTGTTGTGGAGACGGAGCCAGGAGGTTCCCTGGGGCTGAATGGACAGTCAGACTAGGCAACCAGTGAATTCCAGGTTCAGGGAGAGACCCTGATTCAAAACACACAGGGACGCAGACAGATGTAACTATTCCATATAGAATGACAGAGACTTTCTGCTAAGGAAAGGCACTCAACACTATGAGGTGACAAGACCTCTCAAGACCCTGCCACACCAGACGCTTGTTACAAAGGGAGCTCGTGTAAAGATGTGTGAGGCCATTTTCCATTGCCCATTCCCCCACATCTGAAACCTGCCTGCCCAGGTACTGATCGAAATCAATTTGGTAGGAGCTGCAGGTCCTAACCTACAAGCTACGGGAGGAGAAATGGCTCCTGTGTGGTCAATGTGAAAGTTTTAGAAGCCAAGATGGGGGAAGGTGGTATCTTCTCTACAATGCAGGGGAGTGGAGACTGGGTGCGAGTCCCCTGCTGTGTGGCTGGGTACCTGCAAACACAAGACTGGTGGAAGGGAGGTTTGCTCATGCGTGTGGTGAGTTCTGGGTTCACTGAGAAGCCCCCAGCATTTGCCAGTCCAAGAAGGGAATTTTCTGTGGAGACACTGGTCTTGGCTTGAGACAAGGCAAGAAGAGATGAGTTACCGAGGAGAAACCGAGGCACAGTCCCATATTTGTCATTTGGGAGGAAGAGTGAGTAGCCCAAGCTAGGCCACTGATAGCCGGGGGAAGGAAGCTCAGAAGAGGTGGCAAGAGCAGCGTGGAGGCGGTGTCTGCCCTATGTATGGCTGTATGTCCTGACACCTATGTTCTGCCCAAGAGCCACCAGCTTTGTGTGCAATTTCCCATAGCTTATAGAAGAATGTGAAAGGGTCTTGCTCACCTCAGAGGACAGTCTGACTAATCAATTGGCCAAGGTCCTCTGAAACTAGACGAGGCCTCTACCAGGCTGCCTGAACTTTGCAGTCATCACTGATGCCAGCGTGGGAGCTGCCTGCCATAGGGAGGGACATTCTGTGCGTGTAGCACGAGGACAGATGAGGCTACCCCCATTGAGGGGGAAATGAATCAATTAATAAAAAACAAATTACCTTTTACCCAGTTAAATAAAAGTTAATATAAACGAAGTCAGTGCGTGTGGGGCAGATTTATGCTAACCATAACCATTCCATTTCGAGATGGAATTGTCTTAATGCGATATTTAAAAAGAACAAATTAAACTTTAATGAATGTGACACCGGGTATCAGAAAAGGAACAGAGGCCCCTTCCATGTTTTTTACTGAGTTTATAAATGAGAATCTACCTGCCTCTAATCTTCTGCTGAGGAGGGGCAGGGCATATCTCCAGGAGAAATCTGGGCTTAGGTTCTGGGGTTCCTTTCCCAGGCCCTTGCCTGGCTATGGCTTTGAAGGCACAGGTACAGGTACAGGTGACAGAATAGCACAGCCTTGCCTGGCCCCGCTCCTGAGGGCCACAGAGGATGGTGCACAGGGAGCAGGCAGGAGACAATTGACAACCCAAGCTGCTGTGAACCTGAGCCAGGCTACCCAGGCCTGTTCTCACCCACCACAGCCTTGAGCCAGCTAAGCAAGGCCTTGTCTGTGCCTTCAGAAGTGGGTAAGTGAGCAGTCTGATCTTAATTGGCTCCAGAGACTGGAGCTTGCCTCTGACGAGAAGAAGAGTCTGTGGACACACTGTAGGGTTGTGTGGCTGGGAGGTGCTGGGGAGACTCTGGGAATGATGGCCTTGTTTGCCTGCAACAGAATGGGATCTGCCCCATGACCTTCTTCCAAAGAGGAAAATGTGGTCTGAGCCAGGCCCAGGAGTCAGACAATGCTCTGGCAATGTGGCCTTCCTGAGTCTAGGGTTCCATACCTCAGTTTCCTTCCCTGTAAAACGGAATGACTCTCCTAGGAATGAAATCTGTTGTGTGTCCAGGAGGCTTTCTAAGAACATAGACCATGCTGACCGTGACCACCGTCGTTTCTGTCCTGAGCACACCGAGTTCTTCTCAGTGAACTCCCTTCTCAGCATCAGACTGGTGTCTCCTGTGTCTCCACTTTGTAGCCCAAAGGGTTTTAGTCAGTTGCCAAATCCAGGGGCAGAAACTGACCTCAGAACTCACTCTCTGCTGGGCTGAGAGGGGATGCTCGCCTTAACCTTGGTTCAGTTCTATCTGCTGAACTCTCACCTGTGCTGGGCTCTGGTAGCTCTACGTCACAGCTGTACCTCACAGCCATGTGCTCAGAGATGCAAGATCAGGGTCACCAAGGATATAGCCAAGACTCTCACCATAGCCCAAGAACTCAACCTGGTCATCTTGCTAATGCCCCATAGCTGGCAAATGGCTCAGCAGTCTCTTTCCCTAGGAGACACTAAGGACACAGTAGAAGCTACAGTCTCACATGCCACTGCCTGTGGGCCTTGCAAACACGGTGATAGAGAAGCCAGGCAGAAAAAGAACTGGCTCACCTGTAGTTTAAAGTCAAGGAGAACTCATCTAGAAGGTTGGAGTTCAGAAATCTGATTCCCTTTGGGGAACAGCTGGAGACTACAAGGGGCTTTCTCTGGGGAGGGGGTGGAGTGGGGTGGGGAGCAGGTCTTGCATGTTCAGATTCGGTGCCAGCCACACTGAGGGTGTCTTTGCTGTCTGCAAACCCACCAGCTGTGTGTTGAACATTTGTGCACTAAGTTAAACAATCAAAAAACAAAACAAAACAAAACAAAACAAAACAAAACAAAACAAAACAAAACCCAAATAGAATATTCTAAATCGGCCTCCCTGGAGGAATTGAAAGGGGAGGTGGGGTCAGAGCTCCCGTTCTGGATAAGAAGGTCTACACCAGCTGCTTAAACAGGAGCCAGGCTGAGCCATGCTGTGGAACCCACATTGCAGCTGGGAACCAGCACCCATGGGCCAAGCTGTGCTGGCCAGGAAGTGGTCCCTATAAGTCTAGAGGAGCCCACACCCTGACTAGGGGAACATGCCAATGAGCTGATAGCAGCCTGTGCTCTGACTGAGGTAAAATTCCCTCCCCAGCTATTTTTAGCGATGTCTCTGGGACAAGGCCACATTTGACATTTCATTCAAAGCCAAAAGCGGCAGCCCTGTGCAGACAGCCTGGGTTCTCCTGCGGTCTGCCGTTTGCTTTAACCGCTTACTCAGTGGTTGAGGTCTCTGCCAAATGACTGTGGATTATTTTCCATGATGCTGTGATGCAGGGACACGAGCCACAGGGAGCGTTCTCAAGGGTGGCAAGAACATAGATCCTTCATCTGAGTACCTGAGATCCGGGGCCCTGGATGGGCCTCTAGGCTTCAGTTTCCCATCTGTAAGATGGGGGCTGGCATCGTGTCTTGTTCTGAGTCAGAGATGAACACTGGGCTCATGCCATGTGTACACACAGCCCCATGGGGGTGGGGTGGGCTCAGGCTCTGATCCCTGGCCATGGAAGGGATAGCGTCCTCTTAGGGTGAGAGGGAGTCTGCAGCCCGCCCTGTTTTGAGGTGTCATGGTGGTTGCCTGGGTGAGAGGGTGAGTGGGCCCTCCACAGTGAGACTGTAGAGTGTGTGTTTGGTGCAAATGCCTCTGTTGGGTGGTAGAGGAGAGGCTGGGGCCTGGCCAATCAGGAGGTGAAGGTAGTCTGCAGGGATTGTAGAGGCAGCTGGAACCATATTAACTGGGGACAGTGGAACGCAGGCCAAGCTGGCCTACTATGAGCAAAGGTGCTGGTGGGCTTCAGGATTTCTGTTCATGAGAAGAAATTTGTCTGTGAGCCTGTTGTTGTTACTGATCCTTGTGACAGGCTGTCTTCTTGGTTAAGGGATCAGTCAGTCTGGACCTACACTGGGAGACCCGCACCAGGATTTCTCCTCATTCCTTTACAGCTGAGGAACTTTTATATGACCTTGGGCATGTACGTATATGAGGCAGATGTACCAATCAAACATTACTGACAGCAAATGAAAGACACTAATTTGCAGACAATTCTTTGGTATACATTGAAGTTTACACTCTATTAAGGACGAGGGCTAATTTGCACACTAATGATGTGGGTTTACTTGTTTATTTTTACACAAAAATTAAATCTTGGCTGAATATTTGATATGGCAGGACAACAGAGTGCCTTCCACGCTTTTCAGAGTTGATTGATATTTTGATTTTATAATTGTCAATGCCGAAAATACTATACAAACTATGTCTAGGGCCATCTCAGAAATTATTAGCAATTTCATTCTTATCCCAAGCTAAATTCATTTAATATTTTTAAAAAAGAAACTCAAATCAACAACTTAAATGTCAATTTTAAAAATCAAACACTCTCACACAGAACAATCCAAAGATAGACTTGATAACTCCACGCTGAGAAGTGGGGGTGGGAAAATATTGAAGGTGTTTGTTTTCCGTAATTAAACCATTTTGTTTCTATGAGAACAGAAAGCTCTATGCTCAGCACAGGCACTCATTTCATAGCACGGTAGTCTGAGCCGTGTGCTTCAGGCAGCATTCGTCTGTGATGTGTGGCGTAACACAGAGTGCTCAAGCCCTGTGCCCAGAACCAAGGCTACAGTCAAATAATGCAGCCTGGGTGAGCACTGTGGGCCACGCCCTGGGTTCATTCCACCTCAGACTTTGGATTAACCTTTGTTCTGCACATTTAAGAAATCTTCTCTCTCATAAGACCATTTTTGTGGGTCTCACATTCAGTTATGTGGTCTCATATGGGGCTGAAGCTCACAGTATAAGAAGCTGTGTAGCATATGGTATGGTACCTATGGAATCAAGCCCTGGGGGTTCCATACATCTGAACCTGCAGTTTCTCTGCCCAGAGGACTTCAAGTTAAGAACATCTGGATGGCATATGGTCACTACCACCCGATGGAAAGGCATCATGGCTCACATTAAAATGAAGGAAGCTCTTGTTCCCTTCTATGCGGTGGGCCTGCCAGTCTGTCTGTCTGTCTGTCTGTCTGTCTGTCTGAACTCATAAGCCAAAGGCACTTGTTCTGGGTGGTCTTCATCTCCTGCGTATTCTTGAGTCATATGTGTGTCTGCACAGCCATGTCCATTTAGGATCTCTCTGCCAACCACTGTGGGTCACCACTAGGCCAACCACGAGAGACTCTCCAAAGACGGCACCAAAACGGTGTAAGGAGTAGACAGCGGATGGTAAGTGCAATCGGTAGAGGGGTGGGCAGGGGTCGGTGAGGTGTGGGAAGTAGACAGTGGACAATGGGAGCCATGCAACTGTGGCAGACAATAGGATAAGTGTGGTGGACAGTGAGTGGCCGACACTGGGAGACAGAGAGTGGTCACAGAGAATACATCAGGTAGTGATGGTCACTGAGGCTGAATTGTGCACAGTGACAGTGAAAGTGGATAGAAGCCTTGGTAGTGGATTGTGGATGATGGATAGGAAGTGTTTGTAGTTTATTGTGAATGGTGGATAGGAAGTGTTTGTAGTTTACTGTGAATGGTGGATAGGAAGCCTTGATAGTGGATTGTGGATGGTGACAATGGGAGGCAGACTGGGCAGATGACAGTGAGTAGTAGAGGCTCATTAGGCACTGAAAGGGGGGACAGCGTTGGGGAACAGAAGGTGAAGGAGAGGACAGGGCTGGTAGACAGCGAATGATGGAAAGTAGGTGGTAGGTTACAGATGGAGTGCTGGACTGTGACTAGTAAACTGCCAGCGGTGGGAACCGGCCGTAGTGAGGAGCAGTCAGGGTTTGCGCAGTGCAGCACGGGGATGGATTTCATGGGTTCCCATTTGCTCCAAGTATAAGTGAACATCATGTGAGTTAGACACCTCACTTTTCTCTTTTCCTGGCTCAACAGGCTCACATGCTCTACGCAGGATGCTCTGGGGGGATGTCTGGGGACTAGAGTGTCTTGCTTTCAGGAAGGAGCTCAGCCATATCCCAGCCCCTGGCCCAAGATGAGAAACCACTTGCAGGGATTTGTCCTGTACTTCTAGCAATATCCTGGGCTTGTTCTGCCCTGTGGCTGCTGGCCATGAGACTCTTTTCACCATGATAGGAGTCCTCTTTAAGACCATTTACACCCCCCGGCCCACAGAACACTCACGGCTCAATCCCACCTGCACTTCCAGGGGTGGGGGCAGCATTAATCTCTGGCTCCCAATTCCACTCTACCATGAAAGGCTGTGTCTATATATTACCTGCCAGCCTCAGAGCCAGTAATACTGGACTTCAGTAAAGATTTGGTCATTCAATCAACACCCATGGTCCTTCACAGCCCAGTGAGGAGACCAAGGTCGGCTGGCAGCTGTGGTGCAGAGGCCTGGCCAGTCAGAAGAATTACAGTCATATGGGACAAAAACTAAGGTAGTCGGAGTTTTCAAAATTGTTTTTAAGAGGAAAAAAATAGCTAGTATTTTTAGTGATGAGATTTGCTTGAAGATCACATACACATAAGCCATTGTGGGACCCTCAGGATACAGGGTGGACCCTTACTCTACCATAGACAGCTGAGCCATCCTGGCCACCTTATAGTTCCTATGACTCAGTTTCTCCCTGTAAAATGGGCAGACATTGAGCACATGGCCTGCAGGAAAATTAGGAGGTCTAGGATTCTGGTGAAGTTTGATTGTCAAGTCCATGGGATTTAGAATCTTCACAGAAACAAATCTCTGGGTGTGTCTGTGGGGGGTCACTATGGATTAAGCCAGCAATATTCCCTGGGCTGGTGCTCCAGACTAACTTAAAAGGGGACAGAGAGCTGAGCACCAGCATGGCCCCCCTCTCTGCTTCTGACAGTGGATTGGATGCAATGTCATCAGCTGTCTCATGTTTCTGCTGCCAGGCCTTCGCTGCCATTGGCAGGGGGTGTGGGGGGAATACATTACGACAGTAAGCCAAGACAGTTCTTTCCTTACTTAAGTTGCTCTGTCAAGTGTTTTGTTAAGTAATGAGAAAATCATCTAATGCGCACAGACAGCTCTGAGGTAGCACCCTGCCCTCTCCTGATGCTATATACCTGGCCGGAGGGGGGGGGGGCTTTGATCCTAGAGGAAAGCTAACACCATGCCTTCTACCCATGGCTTCCCAACCTGGCCATCTTAATGCCCTGTACACCCTATGGTCCCGTGCCCTACACCCATACCCTATGGATCTATGCCCCACACCTCTTAGGCAATCATACCCTGGGGTGGTGAGACTTAGAGCTAGGTTCTGCCTCAGGAGAGCCATGGCAGTCCGGACAAAATGCTGGTCATTACAGCTGTCCCTTGAGAAATGACATTCCTACAGGGGTGACATCAGATGGGTGGTGGATAATGAGTGGTGTGCAGTGGAGAACAGGCAGGGATGTAGATCTTTGACACTAGGTAGCTGGCAGCAGAAACTGGTCAATGGGTGGAAGATGAGATGGTGGATAATGGAATGGGCAGTGTGACTCTGTGTAATGGAGAATGGGTAACAAATAGTGGGCAGTGGACAGTATGGTGGATAGTGTGTGGTGGACAGTGGGCAGTATGGTGGGCAGTGGGCAGTGGACAGTATGGCGGATAGTGTGTGGTGAACAGTGGGCAGTATGGTGGACAGTAGGCAGTGGACACTAGGTTGTGAGCAAGAAGCACTGAAATTGTTTTGCTATCCGACAACATAGCTTATGCAGAAGCCCTTCTAACCGACAGGTATGTATTCTTTAAAAGATGGAAAAGCAAAACAATTTTCTGATCCTACAACATAACCCCCATAGATTCTGATGGTGGAATTTTCAGTTTACAAAAATAAAACAAAAAACAAACAAACAAACAAACAAACAAACAAACAACAACAACAACAAAATAAAACCGACCTCAGTCTGCCCATATCCCCAGTCCCCGGGCAAACAGAAACATCTTGTAGGAATCAACATTCTATATAGCCACAGCAGTGCACTTCCTGCAGAGGAGAGCCTTGCCGGGCTGCTTCTGTGGTGTGTCAGCTCTCGTCCCCTGCCACAGGCTCACCCTCACCGGCCACAGGTTAGTACTAAATGGCTGTAGCTGGGCTATGTCTGTGAATCTGCTCTCATCTGCTTAGTTAATCCTCCGAAGCTGCTGCTAAGGCATTTTTTTTTTTTTTTTTTTTTTTTAGATTTGATCAAACTTTATTATACACCTCTATGGACTTCTTGAACAGAAAGAACAAACATTCTACAAATAAACAATTGCATTCAATGTTACAAAATTAAAGCAGAACAAAATGCTTAAGATGTGTCAAATTTCTAAGCCATACCAGCTCATTCTTCGTCCTTATTATTATTATTATTATTTTAATTTTTAATATTTTATTACATATTTTCCTCAGTTACATTTCCAATGCTATCCCAAAAGTCCCCCATAGCGCCCCCCACTTCCCTACCCACCCATTCCCATTCTTTTGGCCCTGGCATTCCCCTATATTGGGGCATATAAAGTTTGCAAGTCCAATGGGCCTCTCTTTCCAGTGATGGCCGACTAGGCCATCTTTCGATAAATATGCAGCTAGAGACAAGAGCTCCGGGGTTCTGGTTAGTACATCATGTTGTTCCAACAATAGGGTTGCAGATCCCTTTAGCTCCTTGGGTACTTTCTCTAGCTTCTCCATTGGAAGCCCTGTGATACATCCAATAGCTGACTGTGAACATCCACTCCTGATCAAAATTCCAAATCAATTCTTCAACGAATTAGAAAGTGCAATCTGCAAATTCATCTGGAATAACAAAAAACCTAGAATAGCAAAAACTCTTCTCAAGGATAAAAGAACCTCTGGTGGAATCACCATTCAGGACCTAAAGCTTTACTACAGAGCAATTGTGATAAAAACTGCATGGTACTGGTATAGTGACAGACAAATAGACCAATGGAATAGAATTGAAGACCCAGAAATGAACCCACACACCTACGGTCACTTGATCTTCGACAAGGGAGCTAAAAACATCCAGTGGAAGAAAGACAGCATTTTCAACAAATGGTGCTGGCACAACTGGTTGTTAACATGTAGAAGAATGCGAATCGATCCATTCCTATCTCCTTGTGCTAAGGCATTTTTAAGTGGTTGCTCGTGGATCATCCCGCTCACCCCTTCGTCTCCGTGGCGACCCACTTTTGGTCTTTTGTGCAGTGGCAGTTGGAGAATTGGGTCGTGATGTGTGCGGGGCTTTGGCAAAAAAAAAAATGTTTAATAGACTTGCTAGTTAGCATTCCATCCTTCCAGGTCTCAGATAAAACGAAGCTGAGTGCAGGCTGGTGGTTAGCTTAGAGGAGGGGTAGGGTGGTCAGTGCCCCTGCATGTCTTCTCTGAAGGAACTCTTGGGGGGTTGGTCCCATGGGCATATGGGACGGTGTGAGCACACATGCGTTACCCTGGTTACCGCTGTGTGATTTGGGCATGTCACCAAGCTTGCAGGTGTGGATGAGATTAGTCCCTTGGCAGACAGCTGGTGACCAGCTAGGGTTGCCTAGGGGTTACTGCTCCTGGCCATATTCTGAAAGGACTCTGAATTCTCCCACAGAGATACCTCACGCTCATGGTTATTCTTGCACTAGTCATGACATAGAAGAAATAAAAGCCACTTGGATGTCCATAAACAGGCAAATGAGGGGAAAAAGTGGTCTATATACACAATGGAATAATATTCAGCTATAGAAAGGATGTAATTGTGGCGTGTGTGTGTGTGTGTGTGTGTGTGTGTGTGTGTGTGTGTCTTGGAGATGGCATCTGCTTAGACACCAATGGCTGATATCCATATGTCTGGCTCAGCGATGAGGCATGGTCTATTGTCACTAAGAGGTTCTCTATGTCCCTCAATGGCAGGGAGATGCTGCTTGTACCTCTGGAACCCATGAGCCTCTATCTGCACACAGATGCAGCTCGGGGCTGCTGCGATAGGGCATGGCAGCTTCCCCCAGTCATGGAATGGCAGAGTGTCTATACGATCAGGTTTAGACTGTTTACGGTGGGGATTCTATTTTAGAAGCACTTTAGGTTTGCAGAGAATCTGTGGAGACTGCTGGGACTCTGTAAGGACTATGGACTGACCCAAGTCCTCAGCTGCCCATATGTCTCCCTAGTGGTTCCATGGTCCGCAGCCGGCATGACAAACAATCAGGTATCATTGTGCCATGGTTTGCAACAGTCCACATGTGGCACCTGTGGCAGCCGTCACTCGAGTCCCTTATCTCTCTGGGATCCCCTCATACCTCCTGGGGTTCCTCTCATCTGATAACGTTTCTCAGCTTCTTCTTATTTTTGGTGACCTTCGGGATTTGCTGAAAGTGGTCATGAGTTTTGTAGAACACATCACTTGTTTTTTTTTTTTTTTTTAGCATGCCACCATTTGGGGTTTGAACACAAAGCTGGTCTCCGAGTGCAGAAAGTCTGCCTGAGCAGCTGGCTTTCCCTAAAGCTCCTTAGGCTGCAGGAAGCCAGCACCTGGAAAGAGCCCAGGCTGCCCTGGCCCCCTCTCCATGCAAATGCAAATCTCATTTGGATCCTGGGAAGAACTAAAAATAGCTCTATCCTATGGCAAGATAGAGACTGAGGTAGGGGAGCGATCCCCTAGCTCTCCAAAGACACTGGCATCATCAGGCTGTCTCTGATGGCCTCTTCATTACTGGCGGCACCTACAGCAATCCTGGCCTTGGAAAAAAATGCAGTTGGAGAAAATGTATCTATTTGTAAGTGTCTCTCTGTGTATTTATTTTTAGTTGTTGCATTTAACTCAAGAAATACAACCCCCCCCCCCCAAGAAAACAGGCACAATATGTTGCACAATATGTAACTCGGGAAAGAATACCCTGAATTCTCACTGTGTCTCTACTCCCCGGGCACTGCACGGGGCCTGAGAGGAACATCGGGAGGCCCTCCAGTGGGGCCTCCTGTTGGGGGGCAAATGGACCTCAATGGTTTGGGAGAACCCTGACACATACACACCACTATTCTCTAAGAAGCTTTAGTCTTCCCGAAACCCCACCCAAGGCAGTTGACATGGACAAAGAGCCCTCATACAGGACCAAAGTCACTGAGTTCACAGCACTCAGGTGGCTCTTACGCAAGCATCTGGTCCTCTGTGTCACTCCACAGCCCTTGCAAGGGGGCATCTCCATCTGCATCAAGAGAGTAAAGCTGTCAGGGCCTGGCAAGGGTCACACACATGGGCTCTGATGGAGCTCTTGGACATGCTTGAGTTAGTTAAATGGAAGCTTCATTTCTTTGTAAGGGTCAAATAAAAATAATAATATAGATTCCACCTACCATGCTCAAAGGCTCCTCCTCTCAAATTCCTTTACTAGACAAACTCAGAGAGCCAGCTGCAGCTAGAACTGGATCCCTAGCAGAGACACGTGGATGGAGGACCTTAGGAGACTGCTCTGTGGAAACATTTATCTTGCATTCACAATGCCTCGCGTTTGAGGCTGAGCTCTTACTGTAATTGGATTTTAATAAGGCCAGAGAATTGTCTGGGGCTCTGCTTGCTGCCTGGACCAATGTGAGGGCAAGAGGCCTGCGCTGCACCACCCTCTCCAACTGTGGAAGTTTCCTAACTCAGTCCTCTGAAGAGAAACGGCTCCACTTCTGCTGTTCCCCACTCCACAGCACAGCATCCTAGGCAGTAAACACAAAGCCGGTTGCTGTTTGCTGATCTCTGCATTAGCCAGCCGTATGGGGGGCAGATGATTCTGAAGTCTGAACAGCAGATCACTTTATGATACTTTAATTGCATCTCTGTAATTTGAACTCCACGTTTTGAGCTTGCCTCTAGACTTCTAATCAACCAGGCAGACTTCTGAGCCTCTGGAACTCCTTCTGAGCCCCTCCATAGAATTTTCCGTGCTTAATAAGGATGAGGGAGCCAAGAATGTGGCTCTTGGCATGATGTTATGTGGAGGCTAAACTCATTTTTCCCAAAGCCAGGTGTGAGAGCTGGGTTTCCTGAAACACAAAGACCTTGATACAGGGGTCCCTGGCTCTTTCTTCCTGTCATGGCTTGAATATACTTGGCTTAGGGAGTAGTACTTTTTGGAGATGTGGCCTTGTTGGAATAGGTTAGAGCTTTAAGACCCTCATACTAGCTGCCTGGAAGCCAGTATTCCAATAGCAGCCTTCAGATGAAGATGTAGAACTCTCAGCTCCATCTGTACCATGCCTGCCTGGACACTGCCATGTTCCCCCCTTGATGATAATAGACTGAACCTCTGAACCTGTAAGCCAGCACCAATTCAAGTTTTCCTTATAAGAATTGCCTCGGTCATAGTGTCTGTTTTCAGAAGTAAAACCCTAACTGAGACACTTCCCAAGATGCACTGATGCTCCACATTCTAGAGGAGACTAGAAATAGCCAAGCTGTGGCCTGGTTGTCTTTGGTTCAGGCCCTCCTACAGGGTTCTTGGTCCATGGGAACAACAATAGGTTGTTCGCACCACAAAAAAAGCACAGGCCATACCCTGTGCTCCCTTCGTTCATTTCCCTAGTTAGGAATACCAGAAGTCAGGACTTGGGGGAACCCTTCAAGGTTGCTGCTCCCCTGACTTTGCACAGGGCTTCCACTGGCTGTGTGCAGCCCTCATCCCTGAAGAGAGCCAGCCGAGGCTGCTTCCATCTTCATCTATGATTCACTCTCAACCCAGGATTACATTAGATATTTTTTAAAGATAGGACCCAGATATAGCTGTCTCTTGTGAGACTATGCCGGGGCCTAGCAAACACAGAAGTGGATGCTCACAGTCAGCTATTGGATGGATCACAGGGCCCCCAATGGAGGAGCTGGAGAAAGTACCCAAGGAGCTGAAGGGATCTGCAGTCCTATAGGTGGAACAACAATATGAACTAACCAGTACCACCCCCCCCGCCCCCCCCCCCCCCGAGCTCGTGTCTCTAGCTGCATATGAATCAGAAGATGGCCTAGTCGGCCATCAGTGGAAAGAGAGGCCCATTGGTCGTGCAAACTTTATATGCCTTAGTACAGGGGAACGCCAGGACCAAGAAGTGGGAGTGGGTGGGTGGGGGAGTGGGGGGGAGCGTGGGGGGGACTTTTGAGATAGCATTGGAAAGGTAAATGAAATAAATACCCAATAAAAAAATTAAGAATAAAGAAAAAAAAAAGATAGGATCTCATGTAGTCTCCACTGGCCTTGAATCCCATGTGTAGCAATGAATGGTCTTTAACTTCTGATCCTCCTGTTTCCACCTCCTGTAACCTATGCTGAGATTACAGACCACCACCACCGTGTCCAGCTCATGCTGGGCTGTGACAAGAGCCCAGAGTTCCTTGTAGGCTAAACAAGCACTCTACCATGTGAGCGCCATCCCCACCAACCACCATTAGAGTCCAGTCAACCACCGTGGCTCCCCACAGTGAGCTCTTTACTGTCCTCTGAACATAACTGTCCACAGCCCCAGCTTCGCAGAAGATGCATTCCGCCAGTCTTGCATCATAGGCCTGCATTCCAGTATATGAATGAAAAGCAGCTACGCTGTTCATCAGGTTTAGGAGTTCTCTGGCAGAATTTTTAGGGTCACTTATATATGCTATCATGTCATCTGCAAGTAGTGATATTTTGAATAGCCAGAAGCTGGAAAGAATCCAGATGGCCCTCAACAGAGGAGTGGATACAGAAAATGTGGTACATTTACACAATGGAGTACTACTCAGCTACTAAAAACAATAAATTTATGAAATTCTTAGGCAAATGGATGGATCTGGAGGATATCATCCTGAGTGAGGTAACCCAATCACAAAAGAATACACATGATATGCACGCACTAATAAGTGGATATTAGCCCAGAAACTTAGAATACCCAAGATACAATTTGCAAAACACCTGAAACTCAAGAAGAAGGAAGATCAAAGTGTGGATACTTCGTTCCTCCTTAGATTGGGAACAAAATACCCATGGAGGGAGTTACAGAGACAAAGTTTGGAGCTGAGACAGAAGGAAGGATCACCCAGAGACTGCCTCACCTGGGGATTCATCCCATAATCAGCCACCAAACACAGACACTATGGCATATGCCAGCAAGATTTTGATGACAGGACTCTGATATAGCTGTCTCTTGTGAGGCTATGCCAGTACCTGGTAAATACAGAAGTGGATGCTCACAGTCAGCTATTGGATGGAACACAGGGCCCCCAATGGAGGAGCTAGAGAAAGTACCCAAGGAGCTGAAGGGGTCTGCAACACTATAGGTGGAACAATAATATGAACCAACCAGTACCCCCAGAGCTCATGTCTCTAGCTGCATATGTAGCAGAAGATGGCCTAGTTGGCCATCATTGGGAGGAGAGGCCCTTGGTCTTGCGAAGATCATATGCCCCAGTACAGGGCAATGCCAGGGCCAGGAAGCAGGAGTGGGTGGGTTGAGGAGCAGGGTGGGGAGGAGGGTATAGGGGACTTCTAGGATAGCATTTGAAATATAAATGAAGAAAATATCTAATAAAAAGAAAAGAAAAGAAAACCAGCCACGCATTGAAAAGTCATTTCCACAAGAAACACAGCCTCAAGCCCTACATCATAAGTAAAATGTTAGGCAGTAGGAGGGTGAGGGAAGAACGCCGTCCACCCTGGGGCTTCCTTGATGTTCGCCTTTCCCCACATTAAGTCAGACACTTCTGAGCCAGGCCCTTAGGGAGGAGGCAGTGTGACGTGAACACGGTCCAGGAGAGAGCATGTTTTGTGACTGCCTTTGTTGAGATCAAGGGTATGAGGGATTAGAGTGATTAATTGTGTCTCTGGTTCCAATTAGGACGTGAGTGAGATTTATAAACATGGCAAATTCACGCAGCTGCCTCGTTGGCCTTGGGCCTGGCCTGATGGTGCTTGGGATCTGAGAAGAGGTCAAAAATCAGGGGGATCTGAGGAAGGATCAGCATCTTGGGTTCTCTGGAACACACATCCATGTTTGCACTTGGCGGGAGCGGGCCACTTTGTACCATGTGGGCTCCAACCAGCCTTATTCTGGCTTGAGTAAAACTCAGCAGAGGGCGGTGGCACTGGCTGCAGAGTTAAGATGGGATTTGGTGATGTGGCTGAGCTTTCTGGGCCTCCATTTCCCCACTGGAAGCAGTAAGAACCACATATAGCTAGCTCTCAGGGTGTGGATTACATGACCTGGTTGAGAGAGAGGTCTAATACCTGTCTGTATTCCCAGATGTCACTCAGTGCTGCCAGCATCGCAGAACAGGGGGCTTCCCAATCTCCATCCTGTCAACCTCCAGATGAGGTTGTTGTCGGTGGCTGACCTGCTTCTGAAGGACATCAAATGGCATCCTTTACTAGCAAACCACCCTAAGAATGGTGACCATCGAAAACTTCCAGGTACTTCACAGTGGTCCACAGTTGATGAACCCCTATCCCCAAACAAAACAAGAGGACACAAATAACCACCAGTGGTAATCAATGGTGTCTGTGGACTTCCTTGGGCATCAGCTCAGGGGTCGAAGCATCACAGGACACCAGGGTCTAACAATACAAGGCATGGAGACTATACATCTAGTGGACTCTTTGAGAGAGGTATCTACAGTTGACTCAGATAACAGGTGATGGGTGTTGTAGAGAGAATCTCAGGGGGCAGGCAACCCTGTAGGTGTCCCACCCTGGTGACAGTCCAGGAATAGGCTCTACTCAATGATCATGCTCTGGTCATAAGCCCCGATATTCTGGGATACTTGCTCTTCCAGCTACCTGGTGATATCAAAACCCCAGGTCCTAGGATAGAGGTACCATGATCTGGTGCTAGGAAACAGGACAGACTGTCCCAGCCCCAGGGTGGCAGGTGGGAAGTGGAGGGTGGCTTTCACCCTCAGAGCACAAACAGAGAGAGAAGGATCTAGGCTGCACCCCAGGGTGTTCTGGGACAACCGGATCGTATTGGATTTCTCTAGCTGAGGTGAACCACAGCCAAACATCTGCTCATCACAAGTACAGTGTCAGTGTGTGAGGAAATGAAAGACAGCTTTGCTCATATGGCCAGAGTACTTGCCACGATGGACCGAGGACAGCCATTAAGCTCAGGTTTATGCACATGGTCCCTCACACCCTTCACTCACCTGATTCCAAGCTTGCACCCAAGATCAGGAATGGCGCATGACCTCTGACACATGACCCGTGTTCCAGCAAACCTGGGGCAGGTGAGGATTCTCTCCAGTCCCCAGTCCCCATTTCTCCTTCTGTAAAGCTAAACACCCTCTGAGCTGCTTTTCCAGAAGAAATCAGGGTGCTTAGTGGATTAGCTTTTATGATGTCTCCCTTTCTCCCCTCATCTGTGCTAGCGGGAACACGTCCCACACTTGGGGGAACATCTGCACACTGGAAAGTCTACCAGGCGCCTTCCGGGTGCATCTCCCTGCACCTGAGCCCTGAGTACATGCCTCCCTCTGCCTCCACTGACCTGTTTTCCCTCACCACAGGACTTTGGTCCCATCATGTATATCTGTATCGCTCCTGCTCCTTCCTAATGCTAGCAGTCACCCAGGACCATGTATGCCCAATTTGGGCCATGTAACATGATACCAGCCTCACGTTCTATATGTGTCAGTGCTTCAGTGTGCTCTAGTCTCCCTGGACTTTCCAAACACTGAAGGAACCGTTAGGGATGGTCCCAATGTTTTAATACCATAATTATGTTATGAAATAAATGGAACAGGCACTCAAAGGTGTCCCTCCCTGTGTTTTCTCCAGAAATCTTGAGGCTTTGACTTATTAGGGTAGTGGTGTCTTTAGAACACACAATCTAGAATATCCATATGAAACAAGTTATATATATGACTGAATTCTGTCAGGAACAAGGACAACAACAACACCCTCAAAACAGGGACGGAAAGTAATGGTGTTTTATTTTGAGATGTCTGCAGTGAATTTAACTGTGCCTATTTCTCTCTACCTGCAACCACTAGGAAGCTTGCACCATGTGGTGGTCACATGCAGTGCTTGGAGGACCATCCTGTCACTCAGATTGTGAGACACACATCTCTAGAGCAAGCCTCTCTTTAACCCTTCTAGCTGTACCTGTCTTTCACAGCACTAGGTGGGTACAACCATGACTAATGGGGCCCCAGAAGGCTGGGTCTTCTTTCTTTCAGATAATATCATGATCTTATCCCTAAGCCATGTGACACAAGGTGGGGACACTTCTCACCCACACAAGTAACATCGCACACTCTTCTTTCCAGTAGACAATGAGAATCCTCAACTACTTGCAACTGTCCCTTTAATGGGGAACACCACCGAAGCCATTGTGACCAATAGGAAGAGCCCTGGCAGCCTGAGCAGACTGCCAGGTCACCAGCTTGCAGAAGTAGAAACAGACACTAGAGATTGTGAGAAAGACAACGTAGAGGTGTCCATGTCATTCTCAAGGACAGAACTCAGCTCAATCCCTGGGGCTGCTGAGAGATTAGAATGTTCCTCACAGGGAGAGCAGGTTCTGAAGTTCACACTGACATCCGGTGTTCTGCCTCATTTGGACCAACCATTCTGACTGACTTCAGGTTGGAGTCTCCAATCATTTGGTCTGTGGACTTCCCAAGTCAGAAAGTCCACAGCAACCACACTGCTTTGTAGCTTGCTGCTTAACTATTGCATCTTCACCCCTGCATTCATTTGTCCATGCTGAACCAAGATATACCAAGACGTGCCATCATAGACTTGGAAAACATGGCCAGCATCCCTCGCGCACAGACCAAGGATCATCAGCCTGTGGGTGCATGGCCAGGGGGTGGCTTACTGTACATGGGTCTTCACTCACATCTCTGGAGCCAGGAAGTGGAGGGAACATTCTTGCTGGCGTGACAGCCAGTATAGACACACGTATGCCCAGCTTTAGCAGTGAGTCACTTACCTAGGAATAAGAGGAAAGGTTTGTGAGTTGGGTAGAGTCTCCTCCTACTGGATTCCTAGTTCTTGTAGCAATCATGAATGTCAGGACCAAAGACATCTTGGGGAGGAAAGGGTTTATTTGGCTTACAGGTGATTGTGATTGGTCATCAAAGAAAGCCAAAGCAGGAATTGTGGAGGTACATTCCTGACTGGCTTGCTCTTCTCCTGGCTTCCATTCAGCCCATAAGTGATTCTGGGCCCTCAAAAGCCAACTAGCCATCAAGATCATGTCCCATGGACTGGTCCACTGGCCAGTCTGATTCAGGAAATTCTTCAGTTGAGGTTCCTTCTTCCCAGGTAACTCTAAATTTGTCAAGTTGACATCTAAAACTATGGCGGTGCTCTAAGGGGTGAGGTGTGGTCCTTCTGTAATGACCAGTATCTGACACTTTTTAGTTTGCTTTGTATTTTTGGTTTTTTTGTTTGTTTGTTTTTTGGTTTTTTGAGACAGGGCCCCTCTAGTAGCCTTTGCTGGCCTGGAACTCATTATATAGTCCAGGCTGGCCTTAAACACATAAAGACCTCTCTGCCTCTGCCTCTCAAGGGCAGGGGTTGAAGGCAAGTATTACCATGTCCATTCTGAAACCTCTTTATTTTCCAGTGTCATTCTGAAACATACTTCCCTGAATCTTGGGGCCATGGGGAAACACATGCTTAAAGGGTTGGGGACTCAGAAAGAGTAAGAGAGCCAAGACAAAGGCCAGCATCTCTCTTACTTTAACCAGCTCTCCTCAGTCTCACCATTCACCCACCAGCGCTCTCACTGGCAAACAACAGCCAGGAGAATGACAAAGACCAGCATCTCCCAAGTATCCCTGGCTCCACTCAACTTGCTCTTCCCAGGGTTCTTCCTTCCACCATCTTTAAACTAACTGGTCTTCTGTAAAGGGACCAGGATAATATCCCATCTAAACTGCCTCCTCCCACAGCCCGAAGCGTCTAGCTACACCACAGCCCAGCTACACCACAGCACACAGAAGAATCTGCTGAGGGCTTTGAAGACCTGACTCTGAAAGGACCCTGGGATAGTTAACCGCCTGTAAAACGTCAATTCTTCTCACTTCATGGCATTGTTCCTGGTGGGCATTGTGAAGCACAGCCCTCAGGGGACACTGCAATCATGGCACAAGGGCAGCTAAGTATCCAGAACGGTAACGAATGCGCTCTCCTCTACCCCACACCAGGCGAGTTACTGTGGCTACCATGTAGTCCCCCAGTGGTTCCCACCCAAAGCTCACTCTATAGAAGAATGCCTAAATGCCTTGGAACTGGATCATGGAGGGATTTGGAAAAGTCTGAAGATGCAGCCTGGGGAAAGTTTGGGATCTTATTCACTTTAACGGTGACTTTTGTAGAAGCTAAGAACAACAAGCTTCCAATCAAAATGTGCACATTAATGACTGGACACCCTGGCTTCTGGAGCAATGAGGACTCTACCAGGAATCTGAGTAGAGCTCATTCCTGCTGCATTCCGAGAAGTAACTTGTCAGAATTTCCTCTTATGTCCTGAGAGTTTAAATGAGGTTGGACTTTAAAACAAAAGATTAATTTATTTGGCAGATAACATTTCAAGAGAGTGAGAATTCAGGGGGTGGCGTGGTTCCTGCTAGCTGCTTTTAGCTAGGCTTATAGTGAGATTGGAGAGCAAAGCAAAGCAAAGCAAAGCAAAGCAAAGCAAAGCAAAAAAAAAAAAAATGGAGAAAAAAAATAGACAAGGTTTAAATTAGCCAGAAAAGAAGTGATTCAGTGTTGGAGGGAATGGCCATTAGGGAGATTAATACAGTTAAATAGAAATCAAGGGCTTTGCATCTACATAAGAGGAAAGACACCTCGAGAAACTGGCAGAACTGGCCAACTCCACCCCTAACGGCTTCCATGATGCTGTGGGCTATCTTATACAGGTCACAAGGACCTTGGTAAATGTTTCCCTGGGCTCAGACACTGATGACAGCTTCACACATCTGTGGGTGTCAGTGTTATGGGGTCATGGAGGGGTCCACTCAGACTTCAGAGGAGGCTAGAGGAGGCCAGGAAATGTGTGGCAGAGTGAGAGCCCTGAAGACTCTGAGGGGCCATCTGTGAAGCTATGAAGGTCAGTAAGACTCTGCTGAAAAGAAAGGCCAGACCCAGAGTGGAGTCAGTCCAGGAGAGAGGGCACGAGCTGCAGAGAGCAGGGCTTGGGCTTCAAAAGCCTGCTGGAGCTGGCATCATGATACTATGTGTCCTCGATGCTGGATATGGAGCTACAAGATTTACTTTGTGTGCTTTGGTGGCATCCTGGTTAGAACCACTATATACCCCCCTATTTGCAACCATTCCACCTTAGACTACCTTGAATCCTTATTTTATTATTATTATCTTGCCACTTTTATTTTATTATTTTGTTATTAATTACTGTTAATATGATTGCATATTCATATTTATTATGACTAGAATACCTTGCTTTCTGAGTTTATAAAGTCTCATAGCTAAGAGCTTGCTTTGGGTCTTAGAAGAGGCATTCAACATAACACGGAATTTTAAACACTAATGGAGCTCTTAAGTCTTTAGGAAGATGCATTTTGGTTTATAAGATGACCGTGAACCCCTTGGAGCCAGGGGTGAGATGTTATAATTTGAAGGGGAAATGCTCCCCGTGGGCTGTGGTTAAGTGTTTGGTGGCTAGGTGATGGAGCTATGTGGGAAGGGTCAGGAAACCGGAAGGGGTGGGGCCTGCCTGGAGGAAACAAGTCATGGGGTCAGGTATTTGAAGATGTCCTCCTCTCTCTGCTACCTAGTTACCTTGGCATGAGCAGCATGGACCACATGATCCTGCCTCCTCCAAAGGGGCTCCAGAAATGTGAGCCACGAAACTGTGCACTGAACAACAGGATAAGAGAGCAAAAGACGTCATTCTCTTGTATTTCTGCCAGGCATTTGGTCACAAATACCTGTAGCGGTCAGCACAGACACACAGGGCTTTTCCTTTCTAGGCTATGACAGGAAAGACTACAAAGTCATCTTCATTTTCCACCTCAATACACACATGAAGAGAGAGAGACAGAGAGACAGAGACAGACACAGAGAGACAGAGAGACACAGGAACACAGAGAGACACAGAGACACATAGACAGAGAGAGAGAAGACACACACACAGTGAGAGCTAGCAAGAAACAGAGACAGACAGAGACACACACAAATAGAGTGAGAGCGAGTGAGACAGAGACACACAGTGTGTGTGTGTGTGAGAGAGAGAGAGAGAGAGAGAGAGAGAGAGAGAGAGAGACAGAGAGAGAGAGAGAGAGAGAGAGGAGCAGAGCTCTAGCTAGGCAGATGCCAGTGAGATGGGGCCTCAAGTTTACATTGTTCCAGTACCATGTTGTAGAATTTTAATGAGTAAGTTCTGCAGGCTCTGCTCCCAGTCACGTATTTTAGTTCAGTCTGCAATTCCAGATGCGAACATGAGTAATGACAATATAATCTGTAATTATGGTGTCCGAGCCCTCCTCAGTGTGCACCCCTTCCTTTATTACCACCGTATACCCCATTAAAAATTTAATTTCCATTTCCGAACACAGCCTGTAATATTCCCATTATTTGGCAAACACAACTGTAATGTAAACGAATTACTGACACGCGCTGAAGCTGAGGGGCCCCCGGCCAGCTCAGCTATCTCTGAGGACACCCCGCAGCTCCTGATCAGACAGAGAAGTGACTGTCCTCCTGTTGACGGCTGTTGTCTTAGCAACAAGAGCCATCAAATGCTAACAATAATGGTCCTAATGGCTCAGTCAAGGACTTGGTGACATGGGGGCCGTGCCCAGCATCCTTCGGAGTGGGCCATGTAGATGCTTCACCGACTCTTTGGCACCCTCAGGATGCACAGCTCTCACGATTTGGCATGAGCGCCAAAGTTTGGAGAAGCGCAGCCTAGGTCACTTGAAGGAGGTCAGCCTGGGCCTCAGTGAGGATCCTCTCTGGGTTTCCACTACTGCATTGAAAGCCTTGCTCAAAGCTGCTAGGTACCAGTGACACAATCATAGGATGGCTGTCTCAGAGTCCTGCCTACCCTGAACGGTAGGTAGCCCTGTGAGGACCCATGAGATAGATTTGTCATGTATCTGCAGGATAAGGTTCGTCTTGGGAGTAAGGCTTAAATTATCTGGACGAAGGCGTACACGTGGTCAGTCACCTGTGAACAGTGCTTTGTGACCTAGCACACCACGGTAGAAGATGGCTTGTCTGAGGAGGAACATCTTATAGCCCATCTCCAGTGCGCTTGTGTGCTGGGAAGGTTTCCCTCGTGACTAGAAGAAACATGGGCAGAGCAGAAGGAAGCATTAGACCCTTAAGTAGGGAAACTGAGGCCAAGCGTGGGTGGGGGTAAGACCTGGCAGAGAGAGAGGCCTGGGCTTCACCAGGGCTCTCATGTGATCCTCAGTGTGAGGAAAAGTGGGCCCATGAATAGATGTGGCCACCATGGCCTCATGAATGCAGAATGCAGCTGTGGAGGTATGGCTACCTGAGCCATGGTGGTATCCATGGGCCCTGGGTGCCTGCTTCTGCCTCTGTGTGGCTGGTGAGGATCAGCTCGGGCTGCCTCTCTGGTCACGTGAGGCTGAGCAAGCTGAGGTACCTTTGACCTAGAGCCTGCTAAATGAATTAAAGAAATATCACAGACTTGGCTACTCTATCCTTTCTTACTGCTTAAGGATCACGATGTAACGTTCTACTCCCGGAGGTAGCTTGTTCAGAAGTGAGAAACCTGGAACTTATTCCACGGAGCTGTGCAATAGACACCTTTAAAATCACGCCACAGTAGCACACACCTGTAATCCCAGCACATGATACTTCTTAGTTAATGTGTTGTGTCTTTTGATAGTCTCTCTCTAGAACAGTGCTTCTCAGCCTTCCCAATACTGTGACCCTTTGATACAATTCCTTATGTTGTGGTGACCCCGAACAGTAGAATTATTTTTGTGGGTATTTTGTAACTGTAATTTTGCTACTGTTATGATTTTTATGTAAATGTCTTTGCTTTCTGATGGTCTTCGGTGACCTCAGAGGGGTCATGACCCACAAGTTGAGAACCTCTGCTCTAGAGCATATGAGCTGTGGTCTGGGTCCTGTTTCCCGACCCCAGCTCCACCCTGTCACACACCCACAATGCAGCTATGAGTTTAAAATGAGCAGGTGAGTGAATATCCCCTTTGAAGCTAAATGGTCAGTGTCAGGTCTGCGAACCTTAGTTTCCCCATTCTGAACAGATCATGCATTCATACATCACACATCTTGGTTTTTGAGACAGGATCTCTCATGAGCCTGCAACTTACTCATTAGGCTCTGCTGGCTGGCCAATGGTTCCCCAGGAGTCCATGTGTTTCTGCTTTTTTAGTGCTAGGTCATAGAGGTTTGCATATATATCATATATGCATATATATGTATTGCATATACATATATGTACAGACACACATATATATACATATATACATACACACATACATATACACACATACCTACATGCATACATACACACACACACACACACACACACACACACACACACACACACACACACATCCTGGGACTGAAGCTTGCACTCAGGTTTTTGGCTCACAGGGCAATCACTTTACAGCGTGCCATCTTCTCAGACCAAGCTCCACAGCTTGATCAACCCCGCACTCCAGCAGATGCAGCACAGCCTGTCTCCTTTCCTACACAAGCAATCGCCTGTAAGCTGGAAGCAGAACAAGCAGAGCAGGGCTCAGCGCCGTCTTCACTGAGCCACATCTCTGCTATTCTTTGTTACCCCAAATTGACGTCTTTGACTGGATGTCTCTTAGAGAAACTCTTAACTGCTAGGTAATAAAATCTATTAGAGATTAATTCAAGTTCTCCCACATATAGATTTTTTTTGTGTGTGTGTAGATACAGAAGGTTTTAGAAGAATTATTCTCTCACACATATTTTATTAAAAAGTCTGATGCTAAACATCACTTTTCTTAAAACAAAATTACTACCTGCAAGGAAATAGCTGTTTTTGAAAGAAAGAAAAGGGGTGGGGGTGGGGGGCCTTCCAGTGAGCCTTCCACATGGAGCTGTGAGTTGTTTGTTAAGTACTGAGGGGGTACAGGGGAGACAGCTCATTTGTTAAATGACAAAATTTCAACTCCAAGGATTCATTTATGGTTCCCTTTCATAGCAGCGGATGACTTTTCCAAATCTATTCAGGGTTGTAGCTTCCAGCACAAGAGAGAGCAGAGGTGGAGGGAGATTTCATGATCAAGTTCAGGGGAAGAAAAGGAGGAAGCAACACTTGACACAGAACTTCAGTAAACTCAGGGGATGGCTAAAACTAGTCATTGTTACAGGAGTCAGAGCCTGGAAGTGATTTCACACCAAGCCAGTGCCCAGAGGGGCAGACTTGGGAGCAGACTGCATCCCCAGCCTGCCCAGCTCTCAGGGCGCACCCCTGCAAAGGGCTTCTGGAACCTAGTTAGATGAGGTGAGCTGTGGTCACACAGCCACCCTCTTGCCATTTCCATCTCCCTCCAGGCAATTCGGCTGGTGCTTTGTCGGCACAGCACACACCTGAGTCTCATCTGGCTTCACTTTGCCCAGACTTGTCTGTCTGTCTCAGCCTCCTGAGAATGGACATTCTGTCCTCTCTGGGGGTCTACAGTAGATGCGTTCTCTCTGGTGGGAGCACTATCTAGGGGTGAAGTGGGAGGAGTCTAGATCCTCACCCTAGAATCAGCCCCAAGAACCAGTCTTCTGGGGAGCCAAGGAGCTAATTGGGGGGTGGGGGTGGGGGGGGGGGAGAAAGGGGACATGGAATGGGAGGAGGCTGGGGAAGAGGAGGGAGAGGGGAAGGGGAATGCTGGGGGTGGGGAAAGAAAGTGGGGAGTGAAGTGTCAGGAGGGGAAAGTGGAGAGGGAAGAGGATGGTGTGGAGACTGGGAAGAGGAACCCAGGGCATTATGTCCAGATTTAGTGGGTATGCTTGAATGTTGACAGGTTTCCCAGGCTTGCTTGGGGGTTGGGAGGGCAGGGGTGGGGAAAGGAGGATCTAGGCTACTGGGGTGGAGAAGTGAAGAGGGAGAGGAATTGAGGGGCTTGAAGACTAGTCAGCTTAACCACCATGCTGTCATTCAGCTCCTAGGACAGAGTGGCCCTGCCCTCTGGGGCTGTCTGTGTCCCTGCTGCCTTCAGGGAGGCACACAGGACCACAGCTGTCCCTCACCCTGGGGTGAGGAACCAAATTACTGACAGAGTTAGTCCTGGAGGTCCTTCCCTCACCAGCTTCTTGGTTCTCTCTTTCTAGCTTGTTCTCAACAACGGTATTTTGGGGGGGGCAATGGGGTGTTACCCACAGGGTAGGGGTTGCCTTTCTAGAAGCAGAAGATTCAGAGACCCCAAAGCTGCTCCTGAGGGAGGGGAGTCATGTCTGTCAGGGTGTAGGACACATGTGGATCATAGGTTTCAGGGAAGGCAAGGTTGGGTGGAAGGTGGGCTGCATGGCCAGAAGCAGGGCAGCTCAGTTTTTCCTGAAAGAAAGCAAGATGAAAGTCCATTTCCAAGGTCACTGCTGAGCTGAAATCTGACCCTCAGGATGAAGTTCAAGGCTTTGGACTTAGATGTCCAGCTCTGGTCACACACCTGCTACAGAGCAGAAACCTTCACACCTGGAGGCTCCTCCATGGAATCCATCCAACACTTCACCTGCAGTCTGGTGCACACTCTATTTGTGGTCATGTGCTCGGTGTTCAGTGCCTAGTACTCAGTACCCAGGGCTCAATGCCCAGTGCCCAGTGCTCAGTGCCTAGTGCTCAGTGCCCAGTGCTCAATGCTCAGTGCCCAGGTCTCAGTGCCTGGTGCTCAGTGCCCAGGGCTCACTGCCATCTTGCCCACAGAGTGATATGAGGCAGACTTGGATAAAACCAAACCAGACAAAGACAAAAGGCTCGCCCAGTGTTCACTGAATAAATTAAGGGATGGGGGTAGGTGGGTAGAACAACCTCACAGACTTCTACTGATAACTTCCCAGTATCTTAGAGCAGTTCCCCAATTCTTGAGCAGAAAATCTGTCCCTTGAAACCAAAGCCAACCCGAGACACACCCCCTGACCTTTCACCCTGCCACATGCTTGAACCCCCTAGTGTTCATTGTGGCCTGGAGCTGTTGGCACACCCTGGGTCTGCTCTGGGACAGGCATAGGGAGGAAGAAACCACCTATTTCCAAGATGTAAATGAAAATAAAAGGGATGTGAATGGGACTCATTAGTATCTGTATTTCCTATTTGTTGAAATAATGTGATTTTGGTATATTAAATTAAATAATGTGCACTACTTTAATTAATTTTACCTGTTTGTTCTTATTTTTCTACATGGCTCCTTGAACTATAGATCTAGGCCACCGTTTGCTTTTTCTTGGGCAGCTCCTCTTGGTGCAGAGTGGCCCTGGTGCTCCATGGAACACGTCATGTGGTGCTTCATCTGGAGCCCTGCACCGGGACTCCTGCCACCAGGTAGCTCATCTTTTCATCTACTCTGTGCAAGCTTCCTTTGGGTTTTGGCTGACTATATCCTCTCCAAAGGAGGCTTTAGCTGTTTGCAGTTGCCCTTCCCCAAACACTTTGTATTTCTCTTTTGTTCTTAGTGCTTCTTGCTTTCCAATATTGCAATTCTATGTCGACTCGATGGGTCATGACTTGTCTGGTCTTCCTCTGCCTCTCAAGGGCAGATGTCTCTTCTGACATTTTTTTCCATACTATCTCCAACTCCAATTATGATTGGCATATAGCAGGCTACAGTATAAAAGTCAAAACCCCATAGAACTTTCCCATGAAAACCCCACCACCACAAGCACCATCAACATGAACAAGTAACACCACACTGAACATCACCAACATCAATATCATACAAAAATATTAGCACCTTAGCATTGATATCAATGCCACCTACACTGATGGCTCCCCAGCATCTTAGAGCAGCTACCCAACTCCTGAGCAGGAAATCTGTCCCTTAAACCTAAAGCCAATCCTAGACACAGTATCTGATTTTGACTTCCAAATACGCAATGACTTGACTACCAAAATTAAACACCATCAACATCAGCATCTGCATCAGTAACATCAATATCATCATGAGAAATGCCAACATCAGCATCAAAATGTCAACACCAATAACACTGATATTGACGCTGCTACAAGCAGCATCAGCAATGTCAAAAACACTGACAAGAACTCCACCATCAGCATCAATAACATTGACACCACCATTGACAAGACTAACACCCACATAAACAAAATACCAACATGGTCAGAGCAGGCACACTAACATCACTTCCACAACCACCACCAAGATCACCAACACAAATGCTACCAACACCAACATTGATAATATCAACATCATTATTATTATTATCAATACTACAAACACTCACATCAGAAAAACATTAACACCAGTGCAATAACACCAACCTTACCACCAAGCATGACGTGGTTTGAATGAGCATGGCCCCCAAGGACTTGTATATTTGAATGGCTGGCCACAGATGGTGGAACTGTTTGGGAAGGTTTAGGGGGTGTGGCCTTGTTGGAGGAGGTGTGTCAATGAGGATGGCCTATGAGGCTTCAAAAGCCTGTGGCTTTCCCAGTTATCTCTCTGCTTCATGGTTGTTTAAACATGTCAGCTCTCTCCAGAACCATGCTAGTCTGCCTGCTGCCATGCTTCCTGCCGCAATGCTTATGGACTCTACTACTGTCTGGAGCCCTGAGCCCTAAATTAAATGATTTCTTTTTTTTTGTTTTTTGTTTTTTGTTTTTTTTGTTTTTTTGAGACAGGGTTTTTCTGTATAGCCCTGGCTGTCCTGGAACTCACTTTGTAGACCAGGCTGGCCTCGAACTCAGAAATCCGCCTGCCTCTGCCTCCCAAGTGCTGGGATTAAAGGCGTGCACCACCATGCCCGGCAAATGATTTCTTTTTTGAGTTGCCTTGCTCATGGTGGTTTTATCACAGCGATAGAACAATAACTAAGACAAGCATCATCAATTCAACCTATCAATAATGAAAAGCACTGACAATCAGCATTCTCATCAATAACAGTGATAGCACCATCAACTTCACAGCATCAGCAGCAGCACCCTAATGCCAACACCTTCAATATTGATATCAGCCTCACCACCAGAAGCATAAGACTACCAACATGATCACCATTAGAATACCAATAAGAACCCCATTAGACTACCAACATGAACCCCATTAGAATACCAACATGAACCCCATTAGGCTACCAAAATGAACCCCACCAACATCCACATCAGCATTGTCTTAGTCAATGTTCTATAGCTGTGAAGAGATGCCATGACCAAGGCAACACAAATGAAAGCATTTAACTGAGGGCTTGCTTACAGCTTCACAGACTTAGTCCATGGTCATTGTGGTGGGGAGCATGATAACATGCATAGTCCTATTGGGCAAGCTGAGGGCTATATCCTGATCCACAAGCTAAGAGAGAGATTAGGCCTAGCACCCTTAGTGACAGACTTCCTCCAACAAGGCCACACCTCCTAATCATTCTAATCCTTCTCCTTGATTCAAATATATGGCCCTATGGGAGCCATTCTTATTCAAACCACCACATTCCTCTCCCTGGCCCCATAGACTATAGCCATATCATTATGTAAAATGCATTCAGTCCAACTTCAAAAGTCGCCATAGTCTATAATAGCCCCTGAACCGAAGTTCAGTCTCTTCTGAGACTCATGACAATCTCTTGACTATAACTCCCTGCAATATAAAAAAAGCAGATTGCATACTTTCAACATACAGTGGCACAGAATATTTGTTGCCATTGCAAAAGGAAGGAAAGGCAGCACAGTGGAAATCCTGGACCAAAGCAACTGAAAAGCAGTGGGGTAAACTCTAAACTCTGCATCTCCATATCTGATGTCAAAGCTCTTCAGCTCTCCAACACAATCCAGGCTTTATCTTCACAGACTCATACAATGACCTCTGTGGGCTCCATGCGGGAACACCTTTGACACACACGTAGCCTCAGCAGCTTTCTTTAGTTGCAGAGGGAGATTCTACAACCCCCTTTTTTTGTATCCCTGACTCTGATGTCAGAACCATGTGGCCAAAGCTGCCAAATTCTATTGCTTGATGGGGCTGGAACTTGGATCCCTCCTCCAGTTACATTTGTAGCATCTTTCTTTCTCTTGTTGATGGTTTCCTTTACTGCTTAAGCTTTTTAAAAATTCCTTTTCACAGGTTGGGAGCTGAGCTTGTGGGCCTTGCCCTGAGGTCACCACTCCCTTTATTCCAGTTAGCATGAGGCTTTGTGTTCAATGTTATCTCCTTAGGCACAGGACTTAGCTTCAATAAAACATATCCCGGTGCCCCTCTTCTCCAGAGCCTTGCATTTTTCCTTTTTCTGCTTGCTGCTTTTCACTGTAGATCTGCACAACAGTGACCAGCAATAGCACACGACACAGTCAATACTAGGCTGTCTTGAAATTTCCGCTGCCAGTGCCATTGATCCATACTCTTTCATTTAGCCTTAGACAGATTTTTAGGACATGGGCAAAAAGCAGCCACATACTTTGCTAAAATATTATAAGAATAGTCTCTAAGCCACTTACTAATAGTCTTCCCCTCTGAAACCTCTTGGACCAGGCTATCGCAGTTGACGTCACCCTCAGGACCAGTGTTCATGCTCCAACTAGGATTTCCCAGTAAGACCCACTTAACGTGTTCAGTCACTTTTTTAGTACTAAGTCCAAATTTTCCATATTTTTCCAACAGAAAGCTTAGTCAGACTCCACTCCCTGGTACTAACTTCTGTCTTAGCCATTGTTTAATTGCTGTGAAGGGACACCTGACCAAGGTAACTCTTATAAAAGAAAGCATTTAACCCCAGGGGGAGGATGTGATGGAGGAGGGTGGGAGGGGTGACAGGGATGTTTGCTTACAGTTTCAGAGACTTAGTCTGTTATCATAATGGAGGAGAGCACAGCAGTAAGCATTTCTCTGGAGCAGTAACTGAGCTGCATCTTACTTCACAGGCCGAGTCAGAGACTGGGTGGCGCATGCACTTTTGAAACCTCAAAGCCCATCCCCAGTGACCCATTTCCTCCAACAGGGCCACACCCACTAATCATTCCAGTCCTTCTCAAACAGTGTCACTCCCTAATGACTAAGCATTCAAAAATATGACCTATGGGCCATTCTTCAAACCACCATAAGCATCAATAACATCAATATCACCATCTATATCACCAATACCAGCATCAAATATCAACACCATCAACATTGATATCGACTGCACCACCAGTCTTGGCCATGCCAGTATCACAAATACGAACACAGCTCATGTCAGCTTTTAGTATGAATAACTTCAACAAAACTATCAACACCACCTAAAGCAACATCATCAACATCAGCACCATGGACAGCAACATCAGCAGTGTCAATATTGCTATAAATACCACCACTACCAGCACCAGTTACAACAGGATTAGAATCAACAGTCACAACACCAACATCATTAAAAAACATCACTGACATGAGCATCAGCACCACACAGCATCAGCAACACCCACATCAGCACCACATAGCATCAGCAACATCAGCATCATGTTACTATCATCAACACAGTTTACCATCAAAAACACCACCACCACATCACCACCATTAATGGCATAGCATTAATAATGCAAGCATTGCAACCTATAATAATACCACCAATCCTAACCACAGAAACACTCACAGCCCCATCAAAGACAGGGTAAGTATAGATGAGATGAGGTAACAGAAGTATAATCCCTTAAGTCTATGTCACAATTAAAATAAAAAGTGTGCATGTGTGTGCACATGCACACATGTATGTATGTGCATGTGTGCATTGTGTGCTTGCACATGTATATGTGTGTGCACATGTATGTGTGTGTATGTGTGCATGTGTGCACGCACATACTTGGGTCATGAATCCTGTTCTAGAGTGTCTTCAGCCACTGAGCTATCTTGGTCATGCCATTTCACAAATATGGAAGATTTTAAATATTTCTCTACCTTACAAAAACTCCCCATGTCCCACAGCTCCACATAGCTCCACATGGCATTCGCATTGTCTTCCTTTCCCCAACACCTACATCCTGCAGGCTGTCAGCTGAGTTTTCCAGTTCGTGTCCAGCCTGCTCAGAGAACCCATCCTGCAGGAGGTCTGGAGGGTGAGAGGTCCTGATAGTGCATGTTCCTTGGTATGTAGGTTGGGCACTGGAACCCTGTTACAGCCCAGCAGTAAGCCATGTGGGCAGATCACGGCATATCCATGTTTCCAGTCTGACCACATAGGATATTTCTGAAGAGGAGGATGCTGCCCCTGGGCTTGTCCACATGAAGTACACACAGGTGAGTATGTATATAGAAACCCAGGTTGCTGTAACAAGCGAGAGATGGAGACACCATGTATTTATGTCATGTGCAATGGAGTCAGTGACTAAATGATATCATTCTTTCCCAAGGACTCAGGTGAGAGGAGGGTGGGAAAGTGTCATCCAGTGTAGGTAGGAAGTTGTCATTTGTGAGATCTGCCTGGAGGGTGGCCACTTGAATCTTAAACAAATCGCCTGTCATCGGACAATTAAAGTACAATCAGCCATCCTTGTTAGGCTTTGATTACTTCGAATGCAATTTTATATTTCCTTAATGACTCAGGGTGTATTTTAAGCTCCACGCTTTAGATCTGTCTCATGGCATTCATGTGGCTATTTGTTGCAGGCAGGGCCTGCTCAGTCTATGGGTGCCCAAAAGTGTGGCTCAGCATCTCTGGTGTTGATACATGAAGGGCTACACAGCAGGCATGGTGGCTACACAGCAGGCATGGTGGCTACACAGCAGGCATGGTGGCTACACAGCAGGCATGGTGGCTACACAGCAGGCCTGGAGGCTACACAGCAGGCATGGTGGCTACACAGCAGGCATGGTGGCTACACAGCAGGCATGGAGGCTACACAGCAGGCATGGTGGCTACACAGCAGGCATGGCAGCAGTCACTGATGATGTTCTGGAACAAATGCACTATACCAAGTGTGTTTACCGTTGGTGACAGTGACATGAAGTCCAAGCTTCTCTTCTAGATCAGCCATCTTCAGTCACCAAAATCTCTAGCTTGCCCTCTGAGAAGAAAAGACCTTCCCCAAGCTTGGCTCTGGAATGGGACATCTTCTGATGTCACTGGCCATGGTTCTGCTCAAAAGTCAGAAGTGGTCGGGTGGTCAGCACCACATTAACCAGAAGGACGCTAGGAAGCACAGGGCAAGCACAGGCAATCAGGCTCATAGAAGCCACCTGGGTCAAGTTTAGAGGGCACTGGCAGCATTCTGCTTGCCCGTGAGTGTGCCCTGTCAGCCTGATGCACAAAGGGACGGGGAAGGGTGGAGTGTGCGGCATAAGGATAGCCTGCTGCCCTGCCATACCCTGCCATGCCCCATTCAGAGAGTCCTACTGAAACATCACCAGTTTTACCTGTTATCCTGGTGCTGTGGGGGAAATGGTGGCACCCCTCGATGGAGCAATGTCACCCAAGATGCTCCCAGATGAGCTCAAATGTTAAACTCAACAGTTGCCATCTGGAGCCTGTGATCTCGAGTCTGCACTGGCCCTGCCAATCTGCCATCTTTGCTCTTCCTGTTAAGCAATTATAAACAGGACTCAGAAATAAACCTCACCAAAGACCAAAGCACTTCTAGGCTCCATGGGCCCATCCTGGAAGCCTTGTTAGGAGGAAGTCATAGGAGATGATGTCTCTTGTCTTCCCGGGATCACGGCTGGGTATCCCTACTCAGAACCAGCTGCTTGCCTGGTCATTATCTGGGAGTAGCTCATGTGTTCAAAGGGCCCCACTGTGGTGAATTCAAAGACCTAAGTGATCTAGAGTCACAATGACACCATCGTCATGTGCTTACTTCTTGTACCTTGGTGCTGGCTGGTGATGATGCTGGAAAAGTCCTTGGTAAGTACCAGCCTGTCCCCCCAACATGCCACTAAGTTTAACTGACTGCCCTATCAGGCTAGCTCTACTTAAGAAAGGACCACTTCTACCCTATCCATCTCTAATAGACACATCTCTAACCCTACATATCTTAGGCTAGTCAGTTTGCTTTTTATCATTAACATACCATTCATTTGGAAAGGTAATGTATTACATGTCTTGCTCTGGGATGCTGAGACTCAGGGATGGATATTCTATGTCTGCTTTTGGAAGCTTCTGGGTACTAATTTACCCAGAAATCTGTGTACCAAGATAGATCATTCAGGAGCAAAAGTAACTGGCAACTTCAAAAGTTATCACAGACTGGAGACACGGCTTTGTGGTCAAAAGCACCTGCTGCCCTTATAGAGGACCCAAGGTCTGCGACACAGAAGTCTATCTGTGACACAGAAGTCTCTTTTGTGTCGCCATGACAGAACGTGTGACAAGAAACAGACAGGAAGGTTTGTTTGGCTCGCAGAGAGTTTAATCCGTCATGGCAGGGAGGTAGTGGGGAGCAGGTCGGCTCATGGCAGTGTGACTGTTGGGAAAGACGGGTTTGCACATCATGGCGGTCCAGGCAGTGGAGAGAGGGGAGCCAGGCTTGGCTAGAAGCTTCAGGATCCACTCCTGGTGACTTACTTTGACTAGCCCCACATCCTAAAGAACTCATAGCTTCTCACAATGACACAGTCAGCTGGGAACACGTGTGCAAGATATAAGCTGTGGAGGGTCTTCTCAAATTCAAGTCATAACACTGTTTTTGCTTTAATGCTTATGTATCCACCCTCTCGGCACCCCCATCATTCCAACAGTGCAGGCCACCCCCAGATAATTCACCAGGCACTTCTCCAACAAGGTTCAATTTCTAGGTTGGTTCCAATGCCAAATGCCCACTGAGTTAACACCAAGCCTAATGAGTACAAGGCTGCATATGTCTTTCGTGTCTGCTGAAGGCCCGGACATAGGCACTCCCTGCTGATGTCAATTGCTGCTCATCTTGGGCCAACTGAAGACCTGCTGCCCTGCCGTTACTGAATGCAGTACTCTGTCCATGTCAGTATCTGCTGCTGAGTTCCACCCCCAAACTCTGATAATATAAAAGTGTTGAAGTATTTTATGTGTATTCGTGTTTTGCTTACATGTACGTACCTGTACTATGTGTGTGCAGTGCCTGTGGAGGACAGAAGAGATGCTCTGATATGCCCAGGAGTTGCACACAATTGTGAGCTGCCAGGAACTGGACTTGGGTTCTCTATCAGAGCAGCAGGAGCTTTTGACCACTAAGCTCTCTCTCCAGTCCATGATGACTTTTGAAATCGCCAGTTAGTTTTGCTCCGGAGTACTCTACACATGGTACTACGCCATGAACACTGTCCGGCACCAGGCTCCTTTCTTGCATCCCAAGGTCCTTTCCTATGCTCCCCCATTTCGATCCACAGTTTGCTCTTTTACATATGCCTGGGATACAGTTTGCTCTCTGCCTGACATCCCAAGGGTTGTAGGAAGCCATTGTTTGGCTCATCCAGTGTGTGGTTTACCCAGTGTAGCTCACGCAGTTATTGTTTCACTCAGCTGCAAGAGTAGGCTCTTATCCATTCTTTCTTCATTTTCTTGGTAAACCCCCAAAAACGGAATTCCTGGACCACTGCCAAGGGGTGGGTTTGATCTCTCTCTCTCTCTCTCTCTCTCTCTCTCTCTCTCTCTCTCTCTAAACTGACTGCCATTAACCAGATTTCTTAAAGCTAAAACCAAACCAGCAGCTCCCAAGCTTCGCCTTTTGTTAAAATCAGAAGAGCTATTCTAACTTGTAGGTCTCACCTGTCTCCCTTTCCCTCCCAACCCTTCCCTTAACCGAGCTGTTGCTACAGTCAGGGCCCCCTGACATTTTTTTTTTATAGACTCACACCTCTTATGCTTTGGAACTTATCCTACAATTTAAAATAATTCAACACAGTGTAGGTTGCACTACGCGCATAATTCACACCAAGGGAACCGATCCTAAAGCAATCACCTCGGCAGGAAGCCTGTCAGGCAGAGCTGCTTAGAAAGATCATTCTACAAGAGCCCCAAGTTGGCTCCCAGCATTTGTTTATAGAGATCTGGAAATAAAAAAAGCTTACTCTGGAATGCTCTCTTAAAAACATAAAGACCTCTCTGGTCATTAGAAAGGTAGGCCCCTGGTTATTGCTGCCTGGACATCATGGCACTCTGTGCTTTGTGAAAGACTGTAGGAAGGGAACAATCACAGCTCTGCCTGTTGGCCCTACCTAGAGTGGCGTGGACCAGCATGGCCACCTGCATATAATGAATGCTTGTTGCTGCCCAGGCTGCCACCTGCTCACCCACAGAGCCAGCCAGGGTCTCATTTCCTTTGAACTCTAACTGGATAGAGCTAGCCCCTTGACTGTGGTTCTTGAAAACCCAGGTGTCGGCAGATCCTGCTCTGGGGACCGCCAACCCCAGCTGTGGTCTTCAAGACCATACACAGTTCTCACTACAGTCTGGACTGCACTTCCTTACTCTGGACAGCATCCTAGTGACAAGGAAGACTGGCCGCTAGACAAGCCCTCGGGGGTGAGTGTGGCAGCTGGGGACCAGATGTTGGGCTCTACGATGTGCATGCTGGAGTGCTGTTCAGTGATATCTGGCTGGAAAGTCGTATGGATGGCAATGAACCTGCTGAAGCCTCCGTGTCCACTTGTGTCTCATCTCCTCCCGTGCCTGTCTGAGAGGCATGAGTGGGGGACAGCGGGATACTGAAAGGGCAAGCTCAAACGCTATCCTCCACATCCCTTTCCCAGGAGACCACTTCCTCAGCAGATGAAGCTCAGGAAGTGACTTAGAGGGAACCACAGCTACGGGTTTGAGACCAAATAAGCTGATACTTAAATTGAAGTATTCAGGCATGGCGATTGCCAGCAACTCTGTCATGACCTTTGCTCTTCCAGCCTACGACCCTACTGTAAGCCACCTGCTTCCTCCATCCATGAGCTAACAAGATGCTTACCCCTCCCCCAGCAGGGAACCCCACAGCACTACAGTTCAGTGTGCCTCTGAGCTGTGAGGCACCACAGAGGGGACAGGGCCATCTTTCCAGCCAGTGGAGACAACACAAACAGAAATATGAAGCTGGACTCAGACTGTCCAGGCCCCTGTAGCTGCCTCAAAGCACATTAAAGATTCTGGGTGACCTCAGAATTGACAATGCTTTTATAGACAAAGCACCTAATCAGGTGTTAATCATGAGAGAAGAAACTAAGAAGTTGAATGTCATTAAAAGTGGCAATCACTGATTTTGAGAAGGTGTTGTTGGGAGAACGAGGAGATGGGCCACAGAGTGGCTGAAAATATTTGGGGGGAAAAAGTCAACACCTGAGGGGCTAGAATTGTAGCTCAGGCAGGCAGAGTGCTTAAGACCCTCATCCTAGCTGTCTGGGAGCCAGTATTCTGCATCAGCCTTCAGATGAAGATGTAGAACCCTCAGCTCCTCCTTCACCACGCCTGCCTGGATGCCACTGTGTTCCCGCCTTGATGATAATGGACTGAATCTCTGAACCTGTCAGCCAGCCCCAATTACATGTTGTCTTTATAAGAGTTGTCTTGGTCATGGTGTCTCTTCACAGCAATAAAACCCTAACTAAGACACATGGGTTCCACACTAGAACCTCATACAGAGTCTCGGCGACAAACATCTGCAGTCATAGAACTTGGGATGTAGAAGCAGAAGGATCCAAGGTTCAAGTCCATGCTTGTCTTCATGTCGACTGTAGACCAGCTTGGACCACGTGAGACCCTGTCTTAAAGAGAAACACATGCCTAATAACACACACTCATTCCTCTTGAATCTCAGCAGCCAGATAACACACGACTCAAAATGGGGCCTCAAGGGACACCTCACTAAGAAAGAGAAGCAGTCTGCAGAGGACACCAGCCACCAGGCATTGCAAGCGAAGAGCGCAGAGTCACGGAGCATCTGGTAGATATAGCCAAGGGGACCCGTCTCTCACCGTAGGTCCCATGCACCATGGTGTGACTGCTTTGGGGGACTGTGGCTCACGGAACTAAGTGCACTGTCTGGGAAGAATGGAGGGGACAGCGTGCTGGGGCGGAGGAGAGAGGAAAATGTCAGCAGAATCAGAACCTCGCCTTTCTCAGAGTTTCCGGTGTTGACCTTTCTGTTCACAATATTACGGACATGAGACCAGGCTTTGTAGACCTAAGTGGGTTAGCACTCTCTCTTCTCGCCTGTGAGCCAGCCTGTCCAGGGAACACCAAGGCAGCAAGACTCACTTCCGAGACTTGACACTGACTGACAGGAGGAAGGTGTAAACGATCAGAAGAAATGTATTCTGATTGGCTGAGTTCAGGGAGAGCCAAGGAACCAGGAGCTTGTGAACACTCTGCTGACTGTCCACATAGCTGTAGTTACAGAGGAACTTGACACCCCCCCCCCCCCCCAAAGCCACACTCCGATAGGAGCTGGCCCAGATCTGGCTCCACAGTGCAGGCAGCTGTCCATTTGCCAGATTGGCAGCAGTGCCAATTTTGTCTGGCTCTGGCACATGGGGGTATCCTTCAGTGTCACCTCTGGTGGCCTCACAGAGCTCTATGAGCCCCAACCCTGCACACTGCAAGCCCCTCTCGTTGAACCTGATACAACATTCTAGGAAAAAGCAGAGCCATATGGTCTACAGTAGACACTCAGAAGAGCAGGGTTGTTAGAGGCTGGAGAGACACACTGATGGCTGGGTGGGCTTTCCTGTCACCCAGCCATGTTGAAAGGTGACTCGAGGACCTTTCCCTATTGAGCTCTTAAGAAGGTTTTGCTTCGGGGGCTGGTGAGATGGCTCAGTGGGTAAGAGCACCCGACTGCTCTTCCGAAGGTCCAGAGTTCAAATCCCAGCAACCACATGGTGGCTCACAACCATCCTTAACGAGATCTGGCGCCCTCTTCTGGAGTGTCTGAAGACAGCTACAGTGTACTTACATATAATAAATAAATCTTTAAAAAAAAAAAAAAAAAAGAAGGTTTTGCTTCTAGTTCTTCTGTGATGAGACAGGGTGCCCACCTCTGACCTGAAGTTCTGGGCTTAGATCTGAGGGCAAAGTGTGATGTGCCAGTGCATTACCTACAGCAAAGCTGCCTGTTGGGCGGGATAGGAGGCTTGTATCTTAGTAGGGAATAGCTTTGCCATATTAGTTTTTCATGCTAAAGCATAGGTGTAGCCCAATAGAAAGACACATCTCCAACATGAGAGTGAGACCTCATTGAATCTACTTTGAAGGCAGATGACACGGGGACACCTCAGCCCTCGTTGTAATCAGCCACGTGAGGTGAGAGCGTGAGACTAGTGAGCAGCTGCCTCCGCATATCTGTGAATTCGAATCCTGGCTTTGCAACTCAGGTGGCTTATCTCTCTGTCTAGGAGAAATGGATGGGTGTAGGCTGCTTCTGTCTGTAGGCTGGCCTCAGAACTGGCTGAGACCGTGGGCACAGAGGACCCCTGGTTGTGGTAACAGGGGAAGTGCAGCTGTAGCCACCGGGCATCCAAGGTGCAGACTGGCAGTGCTGCAGAGCGTGGTGGGGGGGAGGCAGACTGAACAAATGCAGAGCTCCTGCCCAGCATGGACCCGAGCAGGAAGGCCGGGGAGCAGCGTGCCATGCACACGTCCCTGCCAAGCTATCCAGAGAAGGCTGGAAATGGCCCCGTGCCTGGTTTCTTCTTAACTGAGACCCCTCACAGATGGTCATCAGATAATGGCGTACAAGACTGGGCCTGGTACATGGCACAGCTGCCGCTGTTATTGGTGACATTTTGTTTCCAGCAGGGGTCAGTGCCAATCTCTGGGCATGGGTGGAAGAAGCCCACCAGTTGGTTATTTGTGCCACAGGACTATTTAAAGGGGATCACCCCTGAGGAGGACAGGGGTCAGCAATCCTAAGCATTGCCACTGAAAGAGGTGTGGTAGGGAAGGACCGTACTGGATCACACTCCTGTTCGCCTGCATTTTACAGCTACTGTGGTAGGCACACGACAGACACAGAGAACCCTGGCAACTTTAATAAATGAGGCCGGAGAAAAGGAGTACCCAAGGTCTCGACTCTCTGGAAGACTGACCCACATTCCCTGATAAATGAAGCTGTGACCTTCTTTCAGGGTCAGTGTCAGCTGGGACAGTCACAGAAGGAGGAAGAGCACAGAAAACAGAATCATCTCTGCAAAGAGCAGAAAGCCGTGGTAGGCATGAAATGGAAAAAAAAAATATCTCATAAGGGAACATTTTATAAGTAAAAATTTATGGCCATTTTACTGTATTTGAAAACCATTTGCTGAAGCAATTTGGTCCCTGGACATGGAAAAATCTCCATCATATATTTTGATGTCCTCTTACATATATATTGAAATGCATAAACATCTCAGGCAAGAAGCAAAGCATGACTTTCCCACATCGTTACTGTGTCTAGCTCATCCTTGCATGCACTGCTACGGGCACCTTTGTCTCGAGGAGCAACCAGTCCGGAGAGATGGTTGAACCTTTGTTTGCCCAGACTTCGCACACCTACCTAAGATATTTCTGTGTGTGGAACAGACAGCTAAAAGAAAGAAGTCAGGTCTAAGTTTGCCACGTTTGCTTCAGGGAGAGTCTCCAGACTGGGACTTAGGAAAGGAAACCCTGGGTCTCCTTCAGAGGAGGAGATGGAGTGGGGAGCCTGGAAGGAGAAAAGGGGGGATCTCTTAGAGATCAGAAGGCAGAGAGAGGAAGAGAAAGGGGAGAGCTGGGGAGGGAGGGATGAAAAGAGAGACAGAGACAGAGAGAAAGAGGGAGAGACAGAGAGAGGGAAAGAAAGACACAAGAAAGACAGAGAGGGTGAGAGAGGTAGAGAGACAGAAAGACACAGAGAAGGAAAGACAGAGAGACAGAAAGACACAGAGAAACATAGAAAGGGAGAGAGAGAGACAGAGAGACACAGAGAAGGAAAGAGAGACAGAAAGATTGACACAGGGAGACACAGAGAGGAAAAGACACAGAAAGAGAGACAAAGAGAAAGAGAGAGAGGGAAAGAAAGACAGAGAGAGACAAAGAGGGAAAGAGAGATGGAGGCACAGAGAGAGACAAAGAGGGAAAGAGAGAGGCAGAGAGACCCCCATGCAGACTCTATCTCTCTTCAGTCTTATGCTGAATTCCGATCATACTGATGCATTTTGGGGGGAACCCTGACTGGGAAGAGCTCCCCATAAGGATTAGGGAGAATAGCATCCATAGTTTACTAGGGTTGCGACTTCCTGGCCAACAGCCAGCTTCACCTGGCATGTAGAACAGAGAAGTCAGCAGCAGATAGACAGACTGACCTGTGGGGTGGTTTGGATGCTGGGTGTCTGCTCTGGAAGGGACAGGGGTGATGGGTGGTGGACACTTTAGAGAGTAGGACTCAGAGAGGCCTTTGGGCCACTGGGGCATGTGCTTAAAAGGGCTGTAAGACCACCTTTTTTTCTTTTGATTCCTGGATATAAGGTGAGCATCTGGCTCCCCCAGTCACACGCCTGGGCTACTATCTTAATCCTTTGAGGCACAAGGTATGCATCCATCTTCCCCACTTGCTCTGGGGCCTGCAGAACACTGAACTGACTAGTTCTGTCTGGGGCTTTCTCTACAGTGAGGAGGCTCAGGCTGATGCTCTGGTCCTGCCAGATAAAGCCTCAGAAGAGACATGGAGATATGCAACTCCTCCAATGCCATCCCCTGTGCCTACACTCAAGAGTGAGATTCTCCCAGGCTTAAGAGAACACCCACACCCACCAAGTCAAATAAACACTATGTCAACTTCCAATCAGAACACACCACGGCTAAGTTGTGAAAAGGAAAGATGCAGGGGGAGCAGAGAGAAGGACTGACCCAAAACAATGCAGATGAGTGAGGAGGGAGGGAACGCCAAAGGTTGCCAAAGCTCCTCATCACACACAAACGGGAAGAGCAGAATGCCATGCCAGGGGCTTGGGGGGTGAAAGGGTGACATCCAATGAAAACACATAGGCCAGGATTCGCAGCAGGTGAGAAACCGAAGGGAAAAGAACACTCATGACCACGCCAGAAAGTTCATAGAACAGTACAAGAAACACAAGGGCTTACATGAACAGGAGCCTAAGACCTAGACAGGGGGCTGGGCACAGTTTCAGGCAACCTGATAGATGAAATTAGAATCACCAAGGAGGATGGGAGACCAGTGAAGAAATTATCAAAATAATGAGAACAATTTTCCAGTCTTGATGAAAACTATACACTTGAAGAGCCAACACTCTGTAGATGTGAGCAGACAAACAGACCAAGGCAGCTTTACGGTCAAGACAGTGACAGAGGGGCACCCAGCAGCGGGAAGCATTTCATACAGAGGGACAAAAAGATAAGGATGCTGGGAGGTTTGTCATTAGAGGTAGTGCCAGTCAGAGAACTGTGGCACCATGTTTTTAAGGTCCTCTAACTTGGCATTCTTGAGCCAGCAAAAAATATCTTTCAAAATGGCAAAATGCAGGATTTTTTTTTTTATCAGACATAAGCTGTCTAGGATTCAGCAGCAGCAGACCGGCATTGTGAAGAGCATCTTGGGGGTTCTTTCAGGTGGAGGAGGAAGTGTGTGCCACCAGACAGAAGCCTGCGTCTCCACAGGGTAAAGGTGGGCACCCAGAAATCCTTCATAGGAAGGGTAACTCTCCAATTCTACATGAAGTAGGCTTCATGAAGTAGGCTCACCACCAGCTGTACTTTTCTTTTCTTTTTTTTTTTTAAAGATTTATTTATTTATATGTAAGTACACTGTAGCTGTCTTCAGACACTCCAGAAGAGGGAGTCAGATCTCGTTACGGATGGTTGTGAGCCACCATGTGGTTGCTGGGATTTGAACTCCGGACCTTCGGAAGAGCAGTCGGGTGCTCTTACCCACTGAGCCATCTCACCAGCCCCCCCAGCTGTACTTTTCATGACACCATAACAACGAGTTCGTGCTCATATCCTGGGAGGATGTTCACACAGACTCCTTCATTCTAGCATGAAGCACAGCGTCTAGCTGAGGCTGCATATGTGGTAAACACCCAGTGAGCCTCCCTACACCATGACAGGTCCTGTTCACATTCTATGGGACTAAAGTAACACATATGGATATGTGTGTAATAGCGTGTTCTATGGCTCAGTTACTTCAGCTCCCCAAGTGTCTGTTTCCTCAGTTATTAACAGGGAAGCCATGGGACTCCTCACAGCCAGTCTTGAGATTAAATTTCATATGATGATATTAATAAATGCATGGTTATTACATGTCTAGGCTTAGAAAGAACATACACCACATACAGACTCAGAGCACATGCCCTTCTAGATCAATGTTGCCCGCAAGGATGCTCCAAGTGTAAGCTTGAGACGAGGGACTGCACTCAGACCCTCACGCTCCTGCTCTGATCGTGAAGCAGGAAGCGTGTCTTGTGGCTCCTTCTGGCTATGGCTCCGGCCCCAGTAGGATTGCAACGGAAAAAAACCCCATGAGATCAGTACCGAAAAGGACTAAGGTGTAGTGTGGAGATTGAGTTGGTGAGAACTGAAGAAGCAGCTGTGTGGGGGGTTTCTATCTCTGTCAGTAGTCTAACCAGGAGAGCCAGGCGCACCATTGCCCTTGAGGACTAAGCACACAGGGCACAGCTATGGTGCAGCAGGTAAAACCCTCGCTATGCAAGCATGCAGCCCTGAGCCCAGATCCCTCGTCCCTAAGGCAGTCACACAGCAGTGCACATGGCTGCCCTCCCAGCACTCCCACATGTGGAAGCTGATACAGGAGAATACTAGATGCCTCCACAGCAGCTCGCCTGTGAACACTGGGAGGAACAGGCTGCGCTTCAAAGAGGCTGAATAATGAGGACCCATACCTAAAGCTGTAGCATGCACACCTGTGCTCATACATACAAACGCACATACAGCACCACCACCGTCACCACCACATACTCCTCTTGCTCTTCCTCTTCCTCCTCCTTCTTCTCATCTTCCTCTTCCTCTTCTTCCTCCTCCTTCTCATCTTCCTTCTCCTCCTCCTGCTCCTCCTCTTCCTCCTCCTTCTTCTGCTTCTCCTCCTTCTCCTTTTCCTCTTCTTCCTCCTGCTCCTCTTCTTCCTCTTTCTCCTCCTCCTGCTCCTCCTCTTCCTCCTCCTCCATCATCATTATCTTCATCATCATTACCATCATCATCAACATCATCAGAGGTTAAAAAGAAGAATTAAAGCCCAGGAGCAAAGTCAAATGGTTAGAGCACTAGCTGCTCTTCCAGAGGACCTGGGTTCGGACCCTCACAGCAGCTCACAGCCTCTGGAAGATGGTTTCAGGAGATGTGATTCCCTCCTTTCGTCTTCATAGGCACTGCAGGCACATGGTGCACAGATACACATGTAGGGGAATACTTCTACACATAAAAGTTTAAAAATATTTTTCAAAAAATGAGCTAAGCACACACATGAAGCGTTCTGACATTTTGCTGTTCTTATTGTCTGCCCAGTAGCCTGATCTAAGGATGTGTGGCTGTGTGGTGGCATGGTAGTGTCATGTGTCATTCCACAGCTATGTGATAGCATGCAGTGTGGCTATAAGGCTGAGTAGTAGCATATGGTATGCCTGTGTGTGGCATGTGATGTGGCTGTGTGGCTGGGTGTGGTATATAGTAAGGCTGTGTGGCTATGTGTGGCTGTGTATGGCATGTGGCATGGCTGTGGGCTGAAGAATCGTAGCAAATATGTCTCTGCTGGGAAGAAGGCCAACAGTGGCCTAGAAGCTTTCTGGTGGCTTTCTCTGACACTTCTTGGCCCCTTGCCTTTGGCCATGGTTCTCACAGGCAGAAGTGGTATCACACGGCAGAGAAGATTTCCTGAGAAATCAATAGGACATGCTGCAAATTCATCTCAGGAACCATGTTTAGTTGTAGTCTCATAAAACAGCAATTCTCAGTGAGCCTGGCTGCAGAGATACCACAGAGCACAGGGAAGTTGGGCAAAGTTGCCCCGTGAGGCCCTGTGAGGCCCTAATGTGCTGTGCTAAAGCCCACAATGTGTGTTGAGTAGAGACAAACAGAGGTAGGAACATACATGGAGAAAGTCATAGGAAGAGACAGAGATAGAAACAGAGGAACACAGAGACAGCTGAGAGAAAAAGATAGAGAGGCAAATTCCTCAGGGAGGATGTGAAAGGGGAGCCTGGGGTCTAGGCTGTGGATGGACAGACAGATGGACAGATGGCTCCTTTCAGAACCTCTCCCTTCCTGACACTGACTCTTGTGGTTTTGTATTTATTTCAAGGACAGGGTCTACATAGTGAGATGAAGGCTGTCTTTGAACCCAGGCTGGCTTTGGATTCACAGAGATCCTCCTGCCCTACTTTCCAAATGACTTTTTAAATCAGAATTTTGGGGCTGGGCTCTTGAAGGAGGCCTGAGTGGCAGAAGACTCTTCTAAACTTGCCTGAGGTTTAACAGTCTTTCCCCCCAATGTCAACAGATACAGGCATTTTCTGGGGTGTGTTTTGGTTGGTCCAGTGCTCGTGGCAGCTTGGGAAAGTGTAAGACGCACACTCACCTCTGTCAGACAATGCATACAGACTTCTTGCCTGCAGTGCATCGCCCATCACGGAGTGCTACAACCAAACTCAGAGCTGAGGGAAGCTATGATCTACTTAACATTTCCAAAACCCGGCAAGCATTTTCCTCCCCAGAGCAGGTCTCTGTACCAGCCACCGAGAGTCTGGAGTCACAGCCAAGCTCTGCAGCACCTACTTTGATATCATGTTCCAGAACAGTCCACAGCACGGTAAAATCCCATCCAAGGCAGAAACAACAGACGGCTCTGGGGTGTTTGCCGCTGGCATCTGCCATAGCAGGAATTTCCTTCACAGAGGATAGGAAAATGCCCTTGGGCTGTATCAAAAAAGGAAAAGGAATAAAAAGAGAAGGGGGTGTTTCGAACAAAGAGGAATGGAAGCAATGTCCGTGTGTTTTACAGGAGTCATCACCCAGCCCATGGCGATTACAAGCCTCCCCCTGCCCCAGCAAAGACGAGCTTCCCTAATAATCGGAAACCCATCTTGCATCTCTGGACTCTGTTCCCACAGGCATCAAATGGCTTTTGTGTGAAAGAAAAAAAATGTGAAAATGTGCTACCCTACCAGGAACAGCAGGCAGGCATTTGTTCCCCACAACTCAGACACCCAGGGGTGGGCAGCTCAGCCCCTGTGGCCCTCAGCATGCCAGCCTGGATCCTTTCTGTAAGCCCAGGAGGCCCAAACCACACGTGACTCTCACAGCAGAACCTGGAGAGTAAGGATGAGGAAGGGGACAGCAGGCAGGAGGCTCAATGGCTCTAGCGCTTCAGATCACATCCAGATGTGCCCATCAGAATCTCCCTTCTCTCTACCCTGTCACACATACTCACGATCGTACAGATACAGAGGACATTTCCCCACAATGAATCACTCCTAGGTCACAGACAAAGAAACACAAGCAATCCGCTAAATGAACCAGAAGTCCAAGTGTCGACCCACAAGTTAAATAACTCTGCTGCTAAACGGTGAGCTCTTCAAATAGGTGTTTCTGGAAGTGAAGACCAAGGTTGGTGGAATGGTGTGAAGGCTGTTTTGAGGGTGCTGAAGTGCCCTCCCAAAGGGACACAGAGAGCATGCTCCTGGAGCCTGCTGGAGCCTGTCACCGAATGTCCAGAGTCTGCCACCTCTCACATGCAGTGCCTCCGCCGGGAATTAAATGACAGGGACTTACAATGCTCACATTATATTACAAACAAGGACAGTGGGTGTCCTAGCAATTCACTCCTCATGATTTCCTGGTGATTGTCCCAAGGTTACAGAGGCCATTCAAGTCAGTTATGTCTCCATAGAAACAAACAAACAAACAAACAAACAAACAAAAGCAACAACAACAAAATGTCACAACGAGCTGCTTTTGCCTCTAACCCAAGTCCGGCAGGGCCTGATGCTGGAGGGCTTAATCCTGACACAGAGCTAATTACACTAATTGTAAAATGCCAGCAATGCTATCCTGAGAATGGGCATCCCCACCCCATGCCAGCAATCATAATCCTTCCCTCTAACACAGGAGTCAGGACTCGCTCAGGCATCCTGGAGACCCCAGGGATCACTGACCACAAACGGTTTATCAAAGAACTTAGAAGTGCATGCACAGCACAAAAAATGTTAAAGCCACCGAGAACATCATGGCTTCCTTTGTGAGGAAGAAAAGAAAATCAAGATAGGGATTTCATAGTTGAATAAAAGGTTCCAGCATCTAAGAAGTAAACGATATTAGCTACAAGGTATTAATGTGTTTTTAAGTGATGTGCATGGAGGGGAGGGCAGGTACGCCTGTGTGCATGCACCTGCATGTGAAAGCCAGAGTCCAACCTTGGGTAATGTCCCTCCGTCACCTTAGTTTTTGAGACAGGGTCTCTCGTTGGCCTGGAGCTAAACAGGTGAGGCTGCTTGGCCAGTGAGCGCAGGAATCCACCTGTCTCCACCGGCCCAGGGCTGAGGTTACAGGTGCCTGCCCCATGCCTTTTATTAATAGGGGTGATGAGAAGGAACGTAGGTTCTTATGTTTGTACAAGAAGCACTTTACAGACTGAGCCATCTCCTCAGCCAGGGAAAGAGTTAATTCTTAATGCAAGGACACAAAATGTGAGTGTTAAATAAAGGGCTCTTTATTTATGAAGCAAAAATTTCAGCCTAAGACTCTCACTTGGGAGGTACCAGTCACCTGCTGTGTGTTTCTTCTTTCCCTCTAGGGAGGTCTTTGCTGCTTGCTTCTTTGTAACAATGCCCAGTGCCTGGTTCTTGTCCATTCTTCAGTATTGCAGGAGGGAGTGTTATCTCACAGGACTGCAGAAAAATCGCCTACTTTCCTAGCACTAATCCAGCTGTGTCCGCACATTGTCAAACATCTGGAGAGAAACTTTGTAAAAACATTTGCCTCCACGGGTCTGAGGTTGGAGTTAAGAGATCAGGGCCTCTGCTGGCTCTTTGTAAATATCTATTACACTTTGCAGTTCAGTGGCTGCAGGGTCATGAGGGCAGCCATGGGAAGAGATAAACACAATTTTACCCGCAGAGAGGAACATACTCCATCCAACTTGCACTGAGGCTGAACTTTGATGTGTCCTCAGGATGGGACTCTCCTGAGCCCTGAGGACAGGGAGACTTGACCCTGAGCCTCTCACCCCAAACAGGGCGCTTTCTTGTGCCCTTGCTGCACATGTGGAAACCAGCCCAAAGTCTAAATCAGTCCAAAGACACACTGCGGGTCGTGCTTTACACCCTATGAGATAATATGCCACACTGGATCTGTTGTTTTGGCTTATGCTTTTGAACAGTTCAGTAAGGTCTAAATTCAAAGTAACTTTTGCAAGCAGGAGACTCATCCAAGAGTAGAAGTCAAACTCCACATGTGTAAGAAGAGGGTAAAAAATCCCTGGGATAAAGGTTCCAAATTCATGACAGGAGGATGGCTCAGTGGTTAAGTCTGTGAACCACTTTGCCTAGAACTTTTGTCGGGGGATGCAGAATCCTCTGAGGTCCTCCGCAGACATGCACATGCCCACATACAGACACATATGTACACAAAAAATTAAAATATAATTTAAAAAAGAGTCTAAATTCAAGGTCAGTAATTACCTTCCCCAGTGAGAAAGGTTCACTGATGCATGACCCCCACACCAGGTGAAGGTTCACTGATAATAGCATGACCCCCACACCAGGTGAAATCAGAACAGATACCGGTTTACATCAGGGCCCGGCCACACTAAGGCCGATAATTTCTAAGAAACTGAGAAGGACATTTTTTTTTATCACGGACCAATGAGTTTTGTGTGGAAACACCTCACATGTTAGAAAAATAGGACAGAGGAGAGTTTGTTAAACTTCCTGCTTTCACACACACTCCCTCCTCCCTCAGCATCACAGTGCCAGGAAAGCCACCGTTGTCTGGTCACAGTTCCAACAAAGACCTCTTCCTTGGACACTGTGTGGACACAGCGGACTGCAGATTCACTGTGCGCTGGAGTGAGTACAGATCTCCACTCAGTTCCCCCGCAGGTGCCTTCCGAATTCCCAGAGGGACAGGGAAACATGTCCCTCCCTTGCCCAGGTTTTAAGGGGTGAGCAAAATCCCTGCCAAGGGGAACCTGGGACTAGCCATTGTGTGTTTTGAGAGTGCATACAATACAAACACACACACACATCACACACATCACAAACATACACATATCACACACACACACACCACATGCCTACATATACACACCACACACACATACACCACACATATACATACCATACACATACATACACACCACACACACACACACCACATATACACACATACAACCACAGACACATATACACACACACCACACATACCACACACACATATACACACCACACCACACCACACACATACACCACATACATCACACATACACCACACACATACATATGCATGCACACACACACACCACACATACACACCACACATACCACATACACACTACATACACATACATACACCACACCACACAATACACATACAACATACACACACACACCACATACCTCATACACATACACACCCCACACACATACCACACATACACAACATACACATACCACACACACCACATATACCACACACACATACACACACCATACCACACATATACACATAGCACACACACACATACACCACACATACACCACACATACACCACACATACACCACACACACACCACACATACACATTCCACACACATACACATACCACACATACTATACACACATACACATACTACACCACACACATACACATACCACACCACACACATACACATACCACACATACACCACATACATACACATACCACATACACCACACATATATACACATACCACACACACACACCACATATACACCACACCCATACACATACCACACACACACCACCACACACATACACATACCACACACACATGCACACACACACACGCACACACACACACACACACACACACCTGCAGACCCTCCCCACACTCTGTGCCTGCTAAAGAAAGAATCCAAACTCCACATTTCCAGAGTTTTCTTTTCTTATGTATGCTCTGAATAAAGAGCCATGCTCAGCAGGCTCTTGGCTCTCAACCAGGCCTCTTTGTTCTCGGGGAAAATTAATTTGGTCACAGCTCCAAGGCCACAGTGCAAGGTGAGCCTGTCCCTCTCCACCCCACAGATGCTGGCAGACGTGTCCGGCTTGCTTGGACTTGGACACAGCTCCTCTGAAGATTGGATTGCTTTTCACTGCGAGGACAGCAGGCACGGCCAAGTTAGTCACTGGGAAGTTAATAAAGTGGGACCCTAGAGTCTCTGTGGTCCTGTTGGCTGCTCTAAGCCTTGGCTCCCAAGACCCACCTCTGTATCCAGCACCAACCCCTGTCAATTAACCTTCTGTAGTCCTGGTCCTACTTAGGGACACATGTCGCCACAACGGCAAGAAGAGGTCTTGGCCCCTCAATTTGCTGGACTCTCAGAGGTGGCTTTGAGAGAGAATATTTGGGTCAGGAGTTTGATACTGGGTCACCATTATACAGTGGGACTTGTGGGTGCTTTGAGATCTTCTCTCCCACCCCAGGAAGACGGCTAGAATAGATTGCAAACTCACTTATTCTGTCCCTTCTGGACTCTGGTGTGGGTCTCTATGATGCATCTACTGTGATTGTCTAGGAAATGGATATTCTAGGCTTTCTATGGAAAGGGCATATCCTGGTCTCCTCCCCTCTGTCTGCAGCGGACCGGCCCATCCTTCCAGCAATAACAGCCAGGCTCAGATACGCCCTGTCTCCTAGAAAGTGCTGCCTGAGGAATGGGAGGAAGGGGTTGGAGAAGAAAAGCCCCTATTCACTTTAATTCTGTTGCCTTGGCCATGAACTTAGGTGGGGCAGTGTCCTCTGGAAATAGCTCATTTAGCATAGTCCAAAAGGTTTGTGTTAAGACCTCGGCTTCTTCACTTCCCTGATGAGGATCTCAAGTCCCCTTGGATGCCTTCTGTAGGCGGGTTTCATGAGAGCTCTTAGCCTTTAATCTTCCTGAACTCCCAACCTTCCTGGATATTTCCCACAGGGATAAGGGTCCTCCAGGTTCATAATGCTCTCGAGGGAGCTTGGTCTCCTCTGATGTAGCCAACTCTATGGAGAGCTTTCCTGGCTGTCTAACTGGCCACAGACTCAAGTAGGCATAGCACACCTGAGACCCAGAGTGTGTGAGTACCTTTAAGAACTCTGTCTCCAATCCCATCAGCTGATTGGCTGCCTGGGCAGAGGGGTCTGGGGACACAGAGTAAGTGCACAGCTTAGTCAAGCCACCTTGTTCCCTCTGGTCCTTCAGTGCTGAAGGCTTTCTGCCATGATGGAGGCGGGCTTGCCCTAATGCTCTGAGTTCTTCCGTATTTGTATAGAATAGTGGGTTTTCAGGCTGTGTCTTGCTCTGAGTGGCTCCATTCTAATGCCACTTTGACTGTTCTGAGGAGGAAGCCTGCAGCCCTTGGTGGGGGCAGTAGCACTGGGATGTTACCTAATGTACTATCTCTCAAGCACCACCCATCAAGCACCTGGTGATGAATGACTTATTTCTGGGGGTAGCATGAGGGCCACCATATACATTTATTGGGGTTAACTGAGACAGTGTGGGCACAGTGGGGTATTAAAATCGTATTAGGGAAACCAAGTCCAAGGAATTATGGGACATAAAAGATACAGGAGAGGGGGCAATTAGCTCTTCTGAGCCCCACACAGTGATGGACATCAAATGCTGAGACGGGATGACCTCACTCATGCCCTCACACATGACATCATGCCAGCCTATGATCTGATCCCCGTGTGAGTGTCAAGGGCTGAGGACTTCTGGGCTCTCCCAGAACTTCAGGTTATCTGGCAGATTGCTGCCACCGAACCATTTATTCCTTGTGGATTTGTTATTGGTAACTTCTGACACTGTGGAAGTTTGCCCATGTTTCTGGCAATGTGGCTATGTGACGCACCCTTACAGAGGTCCTGTAGCTTGTACTCTGGTGTCTCCCTGCCCTAGGACCCTGTGGCTATGTTGATAGCCTCTGTGGCCTTCTGCTAACATCGTCGTCCACGCTGCAGTGCTGGCTGTCCCTTCCCGGACATCGTTTCATTAAGGAAGACTTGAAACTTCAACAGAGCAAAGAAGACGCTTGTTACAACTGTCTGGGTTTATGGATGGACCAGCCAATGTCATGGATGAAGACTGGAACCAAAGAAAGGCCTGGTGAGGGGACTCTGCTGTGTCCAGAGAGACCTGTGTCTCCCCACCCCCCTTCTCCAAGCATGGGTCTGGCCTGGAAGCTCAGGCTTCCAGAAGAGGCAGAAAGGGGGACTCAGTACCAGGGTCTGCTGTCTATGTGAGTGATCACGCAAGCGAAAGACACAGGAGTCATGGGACACCAGTTGAGCAGGAAGATAAGAATGTGGGTAGGATGTGACATCAAGATTATCACACAAAACAGCACCCCCAAACACAAAACAGTGGCAGAGGTGGAAGCCAGCGAGGGATAGAACAGCTTTCGGGAGAAAATCCAGACCTCTCTATGTGGTAGAACTATGTGAATGACCTAGGAGGAAAGGCCACAGTCCAGAGGGCCCTGGTTCTAAGACAGGGCTTGCCCCATCTCTAGAGCCCACTATCATTTTCAGGACTCCTTTCTCTTTCTTTATCAACTGATTCCCCCCTCTCTTGCTACCCACATGTCCCTTGCCAGTGTCTTTGTTCCAGGACCCAAGAACCCAGATCCTCTGGACTAACTCAGTGACCAGAGCTGATTTCGATCAAATCCCCAGCTGTCTGTGTATCAGGGATGCTCCTCTGCCTTTGGAACCACTGTGCTGATGGACCCTGCCTCAAGAAGGCCCTAAAGGGAGCCAAAGGGAACAGTGGTGGAAAAGATAATTGAGAGAAAGCTTGACAAGGGAGGGGTGGGACTCTGGCAGGAAGTCTGGATCCTCAGTAAGGCTTAGCTGGAGGAAGGCACAAACATCTCCTATCACCCACCTCATCTGCCAGCTCTCACCGTGAAGCTCCCAGCCCGGGGTTAATTTCGGATTTGTCCCTTAATCCAGCTAACAGCCCTTCCTTGTCAACCCCCCTGTCAGAAAGCCTCACGGTGGCTTCATGATTAAGTGCACATTCCAATCTGGAGCCTGAACTAGGAGAATTAAAGTGGCAATTCCTTTTGTCAGCTCAATTTTTAATGGGCATCTTAATTTTTCATGGACCTGGTCATAAGGTTTCAAAGTGACTTTTTGGCCTAGCGACTGCCACGTAGTCCAGTGCTTTGGGCAGCAAAGAGCTGAATAATCTCTCTGATCCACTGCTAGCCAAGTGGAAAGAGCTGGGTGCTTGTTCAATAAGATTCCCCTGCAAACATCCTGTGCCTCCTGCAGGGACCATTCCAGGTCAGTGCGCAGGTTAAGTGAACAAGTGCACAAATGCAGAAATAACACAGGCGGACAAGGCTCCAATTCCAGAGAATAGCATCCTAGGAGGAAGTCATCAAGCTCCCCACTAGGCTGCCAAGGGTTCCTCAGAACAGAGACTGGTCCGAGGGAGGAGCCACAGCCCTCTCTGCCTAGTCAAGGGCTTCCAGCTTCCAAGAAAAGATGCCTCACCCGGAACCAGCCCTCCCCCAAGGCTCTGGCCTCCTCCCTAGGATACAATCCCTCCCTGGTAACCCATTCCCTCCTCCAGAGTCCACCATTTCCCATGGCGTTGGACCTCTCCCTGGTTTCAACCTCTTCCTAGGTAGGCTGTAGCTCCCTCCCCCAGACCCACTCTCCAAGCCCAAATCCCTTCCCCCAGGACCCAGAATCACCTCAAAAATCCATTGTTTCACCAGGTTGCATTCCTCTCTCATGCTCTGTCCCCCTCCTCTGGTCCATCCCTCCTCATGCCCCCCACCCCTGCCCAGGACATAGAGGAAGTTGCTTTTCACTTCCTACTAAGATGCTCTAGCCTCCTACTGCCAGCCAAAAGACTGTAACTGTGTGGAGTGCTTACTACTGTGTGGCTGAAGCTTAGAATGTTCAACTCTGCTTCCAGCACACCACTAACAGAGCAGGGCAGGGCAGGGTAGGGCAGGATGGGGCAGGGCAGGGCAGGGCAGGGCGGGGCGGGGCGGGGCGGGGCGGGGCGGGGCAGGGCGGGGCGGGGCGGGGCGGGGCAGGCCACAGGTTGGGTTCTTCCTTATTGCAGCCCCTGACATTCCAGATTAAGGCCCCTGGCTGTTGCTCATCAATATTCCTTTTAAACTATTTGCTTGACTATGGAATGGGCAGCACGTGACAATGAGCCTGTGAGAATTCAGGTGTAAGGCCAGGTATGTCTAAAAGTGTGGCTGAGTTCTGCATTGGGAGTCTGGTCCCCAGTGGGTTCTCATCTGACACCCCAGATACCAGCAGGGCTGCTTCTGAATGAATGTTAGGGCTGGGTGGGAGGGGCTAGGGGTGGGGGTGGGGAGAACACCACAGGGGTTTGGGGAGACTGAGGACCATCTCTAGCTCACTGGAGACTAACTAGTCAGGGAAGCACAGGTTTGCCACTCACAAGACAGCTGCTCTCACTAAGTCAGGCTTTCCTGCTATGCCTTTCCACAGTGAGCCCCGGGCAGCCAGCCCAGCAGCTTACTGTGCTGCCCCTGAGGGTCTCTAGAATCCCCTGGCATCATTTCCCTTCCTGCAGCTACTACCCTGGCCACCTGGGGTCACCTCCATTCAGACCTGGTGTTTTGTCAATTTGATATAGGCTAGAGTCATCTGAGAGATGGGAGCCTCAGTGGAGAAAATGCCTATCCAAGAGTGGGCTGTAGGCAGGTCTGCACAGCATCCTCTTAATTAGTGATTGTGCCACTCCTGGGCCGGTGGTCCTGGGAGCTATAAGAAACCAGGCTGACTGAGCAAGCCATGAGAGCAAAATCAGAAAGCAGCACACCTCCATGCCCCTGCATCAGCTCCTGCCTCCAGGTTCCTGCCTTGCTTGAGTTCCTGTCCTGACTCTCTTCAGTGATGAACAGTGATGTGGAAGTGTAAGCCAGATAAACCGTTTGTTTCCTAACTTGGTGTTTTATCCGGGCAACAGTATCCCTAACTAAGATTCCTGGAGAGGCGACCTGAGTAGGAAGCCTTCTCAATGTACTTCTTCCTGGCCAGAGGAATAAATAAACTCCAATAAACCCATAGGAAAACACACACTCTAGTTATTATATGTATAAGCTATTGGCCTAGATCGGGCAGCTCTCTCACCACACCAACCTATCCTCCATTTTGATACCCTTGCTACTTGTAATTTCTCCTGGCCACTTGGTTCTGCCTCTCCTTTTCCCCCTTCTCACCTTTAGACCTCCTGTTCCCCCCTTCTTCTCACCTCATCACAGGCTCTAGCCTTTATTTGACCAATAAAAAATGGGCAAAAAATTCACATGGTATCACCTAAGTACATGAACGACTACTGCCCCTCCTGAGAAAGCAAAATTGGCATTAGACAACAGCATCAGGGCAACCTACAACACACCATCAACATCATCACCATCATCATCATCACCATCACCACCATCATCATCATCACCACCACCATCATCATCACTGTCACTATCACCAACATGACTACCATCATCTCCGTCACCACAGTCACCACCCAACATTATGATTGCCATCACCACAATTACTGCCTAACTCCATCTGTCATCACCACATCACTGTCACTGCTACCAATGCTGTCCTCGCCAGCGGCACTTCCATGGCCACCATCCCCCATCATGGTCATTACCTTGTAACCAGTATGACTGTCCTCACTGTGACCACCACTCTCAAGCAACAGTCATCACCAGGTTCCATCTGTTTTGGGGGCTGACATCCTCAGATGTTCTATCTCTTGAGGCATCCCTGGCTCCCTCTCTCCGGGTGTCACCTTTAGCAGAGTTACTGTGGAAAGATAAGACAAGCCAACCCTTTGCTCCACACAGGGGGGGCATGACACTAGGTGGGCAGAGAAATTGGCTGGAGATGTTGCTAACTTCCCAGGTAAATAGAATAAAGGACGATGACAATGTCACAGCAGGTGATCATGACAATTCTGTCACCCAAAGGCCTTGCCATGGCAACACAGAAGCTGGTTTCAGACTTCCTGTCCTCATCGACGCCTCCGCTTCAGGTGGATACCGTAAACACGGGCTTGTTTGCTTTTAAGAGAATTCACACACTGAAAGGAGAGCTCTAGCACAAAGCATCTCATCGTTCAGTAATCTGCTGACAAATTAAAACACGACTCTCCTTTGTGCAGAGGATTTCCATCTAGGACCCCATTGTGCATCCAGCTTCCTTATTATATATGTGTTAACTTGTTCAGCCCCAGTACGAATCTCTCTTTATTCTCAGGAGCTTTGCTGTGCTTCCCTAACAACTGGATCTTCAGTAGTAATAATTCACACATCCACCCATTAACTTACCGATTCATCTAGCCACCTGACTACACACCCACACATCCATCTGTAAATCTACTCAACCACCTACACAGTCTTCATTCCATCCATCATCCATCCACCCATCCATCTATCCATTCATCATCCATCCACCCACCCACTCATCCATCCATCCATCCATCCACCCACCTACCCATCCATTCACCCACTCATCCACCCATCCATCCACCCACCCATCCATCCATTCTCCATCCATTCATCCATCCATCCATCCATCCACCCACCCATCCATCCATTCTCCATCCATTCATCCATCCATCCACCCACCTACCCACCCATTCACCCACTCATCCATCTATCCACCCACCCACCCACTCATCCATCCATCCATCCACCCATCATCCATCCATCCACCCACCCACCTACCCATCCATTCACCCACTCATCCACCCATCCATCCATCCACCCACCCATCCATCCATTCATCCATCCATTCATCCATCCACCCACCTACCCACCCATTCACCCACTCATCCATCTATCCACCCACCCACTCATCCATCCATCCACCCACCCACCTATCCATTTTCTCCCTATAACTACCAGCACATACACCCATCTACTCTCTCATTAGTCTTTACATAGCCCCCCATTCATGCACCATCATGGACCGAACAATTCATTTTTCACCCACCCACCCATCAACCCATTTATTCATCATCCACTCTGTAATCTATTCATCCACACATTCACCTACCTATTCAATCTTCATTCTGTCTACACATCCATCTATCCATTCATATGCCCATCCATACACATAAACATTTGTCCATACACCAAGGATCTTTACAGTAATTTATCCATCCATTCATCCACTAATTCTCCACTATAGTACCCATACATACATATCCTCTCTACCCACAGGTGTACATATGCACCTACCCCTCCAGTTTACCCACTCTTTCATTTATCCATCCATCCATCCATCCATCCATCCATCCAACAGCCACTAACCCGTCATTCCTTCCTTCCACACACCCTCACAGGTGTGTATATTCAGTTACCTCACTGGGACTGGGCCCATGCTGCAGGTGTGACATATGGCTGAATATGGGGTCTTTGAGGACCTTGTTGTCAAGTTAAACAGGTCTCAAGAGCAGTAGGACTTCAAAGGAAAGTTTTGTAACTTTGGATTCTAATTTCCATTACGTAAGAATCTTGGATGACGTTTGCATCTTCTAGGCATGAGCAAGAGATGCAGAAAGGCCTTGGTAGGCCAATTGCTGGCTCACTGTAGGGTCCTGGAAGTTTAGAACTGAGTCCAGATCTTAGCTTTATTTGTACAAGAATCTTGCCCATCTCTACAAATTGATTAAAAATCCTACATGGAATCTTCCTGGGGGGCTGGCAACTACCACAGAAAGAGAAAGACACCCCCTCCCCAGGATTTCCAGAGACTTCTTAACCAGCTAGAAGAACTGAGCACAGACAACCACGGTAACTGGAGTTAAGAGTCTACTCTGTGCCTATGAGCTCAGTGGGTGTCTCCTTTGTGGAGGCTTTGAGGGCAGCCCGAGATCAGCACCTGTGTTCCAGATCAGTCAGTCCTCCATGGATGCTGTGCTGAGAACCACTCTGCTGTCACCCTCCACATGACAGCTCTCTCAATACTGATTTCTTTAAGGGGAGGGGAGTGTGATATAATTATATTTTCATTAAAAGTATATACATACTGATTGAAAAAAAAAAACCACTCACTGAGGAGAGGGACCAATACAGAACTTTGGCTGTGGTGGTTACACCAATCTTCATGTGACATAAATTCCATAGGAGCTTTTGGGGTGAGGAAAGAGTTCTATAATTAGATAGTGGTGGTTGTTGCGTAACTGCGAATAGACTAAAAACCACTGAACTGCATTAAAAGGGTGAATTTTATGGTATGTAAATTTCGTCTCAATAATGCTGTTTAAAAAAAGAAAACCTTAAATGGTTCTCACCTGCGCCTGAAATGGAGCCCACTCTTCCCACACTGCTCAGGAAGCTCCGTGGAGAAGCGTCATCCACAGGCTCCTGACCGACTGCTCTCACCCCAATAAGGGACAGCCTACAGTGACCTCCTAGAGAGCAAGGAACAGCCGGGCTCAGGGTCAGGCGCAGTTAAAGACCAGCCCTGTGCAGGCCCCTGTTTGGCCTCTGATTTGGGACTTCCATGAACGGTGTTGCTTGTTGAAAGGGTTGCTGTGTCCAGCTGACACTTACCCTGCCTCACAGGGCCTTTGCTGATGCTTGGCTACAGCTGATGCATGCGCTCCACTGGGTATCTCTGTGTGTGACGGCACACCCCCACACCTTGTTCTCCTCTGGGAGAACTGCCATTCACTTTACTTCCCGAGCACTGGGCCTGTGTCATGTTGGACACCCCTGTCTGGAGAAGAAGCCTGGAGGAAGGGTACCCTGCGAGGACATGTGGGCACCTCGAGGAATGGCATCGGTGGCCTGGGTCAGATCCAACTGCTTTTCAGTCTTCATCTCAGTTGCGTGGGAAAGCTTGTGCAATGTGTTTGGCTGTTGAGAAGATAGAGCCAAACCTGGAGCCACAGTGTTGAGGGTGGGTGGCCTGCAGGCTCCATCTGTTCTCTGTGACTGACTCCTAAGGGCTGAGCCCTACGGGGCCCTCCTCCACATACCCACCCCTTGCTTCCCACATCAGGAACATGGGCACCTTGTGAATGGCCCTCAGCTCAGAGGCATGTTGTAGCATGCTGTAGAGAGGTCTGCTCACCTGTCTAGGGGCTGCTGACTGAGCTGGGGCTTGACAAGAGTGAAAGCAGCAGCTGCAGCCCTAACTGCTTTGTCTTTGTCCCCTTAGGAACCCACACCTTTGAAGTGGGATCAGAGATTCCTTTTCTTCTATACAGAGGGATATATAACCCCCATCCCTGCCACCTTTCCCATGGCAGAAAGATGGATGCTTCAACCTGACAGTTTCGAGAACTACAAATTGTTCGTGTTCCTGGATATCAAATGGTGACATTAAAATTACTTAATTTAATATCCTCGATATACTCCTTGCCTGGCTTTGCACACCCCCCCCCCGCTTCTTTTCAAACTCGTATGGCTTATTATAAACCGATATAATTACTTCCCAGGAAGTTTGATTTTCATTTCTTCATCTGCTCCTTAATAAACCCCTTTCTCCACAGCTGAATTAGGAGACAACGCATCACAAGTTTTAACTTCTGAGAAGTTGTGAAACTGAAATCTGGTTGTACCTGCTCTCCAGTGTGTTATTATCGGAGGCAGAGCGCTTAGAACTTAGGGATGTGGGGCGGAGGGATGGATGGGGGAAAGGTAAGCACCTGGATAAATGTCACTCATGTCCCCCGCCCACCTAGTCACCTGCCACTCCTCCAGGTTCAGTTGCTTTGGAGCTTGTGCAGAGGAAGCCCCAGCGCGTCTGGAAAGCACACACCCTGCTACAGCAGCCCTGAAGCAAACAAATGAACGGCCCTCCTCTTGCTTTCTGTCTTACTCCCTGCAAAGGGCTGGGGGAGTCTTCAACAAGTGCCCAAAGTTAGCAGCCAAAGAACATTCGAATAGCAACCCTAGCAGATAAGACGCTTCAAGGACCGAGTCTACCTTTGAAATTCATTAAGTAAAGCAATTTGCTGAGCCTGCTCCACAATGCATTTACACAAGAAGAGCCCGTATCTGATAATTATAAGAGCCTGGCTGCACAGGGACAAGAAGGCTTTTAGAAAAATCCCCACTAGGATTAGCAATCTCTTCAGAAATCAAACCACACACATAAAGCTACTTAAGGTCGGCTTCCCCCACCATGCCATGTAAGGAAATCCTTAAATGGGGGACTAAGATCTATCACAGACCTGTGGAATCAGAGCATCATCTATAATTTCCTGACACATGAGATACATTCCAAAGATGCTTGGGATTCTATATGTAAACCTGCCCTTGGAGAGATCAACTAGGATGACTTAATTACTGCCTGTGCACAGCATCTCTGCGTACCCCTGCTGGCAGCGGGACCCGAGTGTTGCTGTCTGACTCTTGCGATCAACCATCCCCAGACACACGGACATGGACTGACGGCTGAAGGACACAGAGTGCATGTGAGCCAGTTGACCATCGAGTTTGCACGTTGGGAAGTGAAGTTTAGATTTGGACGATTAAACGAATAATGGCTTTTCAAGTACTTTCTCTCTCTACAGCTCTGAAAGTCCTGAGTGACAGGCTGGGAGAAGCTGTGTAGCCAGTGGCCTGTGACAGTTTGGGAAATACTTCACGATCAAGGGGCTGAAGGCTCACCCTGGCTCTGGGTTCCGGATGCCCACTGTCCCCTGTCTGCCTGAGCAGGGCTCTGACACTGTTTCCTCTCCCTTCTGCGTCTCCTTTGTTTCCTGGTCTGCAATGGGAAGCGAGTTGTTTGTATATAATCCCACAAGAGCACTGCTCTGCTCATTGATAAAAATGCTGGTAACTCCAGGGAAGATGCTACCTGCCTGCATCCAGCCCTGACCATGCCACCAGCAGGGGCACTAAAACTGTAGGGATGAGCACAATTCAAGTTCCCACTGTGCACAAGACTCTGGGCTGGCCTAGGGGCCAGCATTCAGTCAGCTGCATATGGCCCACTCTTTTCAGTTCCTGCTGATGTAACCAGAGGGGCGTATGTAGAAATGCTATTCAAACAGTGACCCTCTTCTGAAACTGGTTATGGAACACACCAGAGAGAACTTAGGAGTCTGAGTGGAAACTCAGAGGAGTGGGTCACAGTCTGTGGACTCCTTAAGAGTAGAGCTAATTATTCACACTGCAGGAAATCACTGGTATGGATGGATACATTGAGGAAGGAAAACAAAATTATTTGGTGATATGTCACTCCTGTAGGTTTAACTGGAAAGGCTAGAAATGATGTAGAGCAAGATATTAACAGCTGTGATTTCATGCTGTACCCTAGCCATTACCAACACCTGCCCCCACAACACACACCACTATTCAAGTGGTTTTTAGAAAGCAAGCAAAGTTGTTCAAGTTCTTTCTCTATGGAAGTGTTCAAAATCGCCCTGTAACAGGGAGCCCCTGGGTCATGAGCCACACTGGGGCTACATTGCCTTCTATAAGATGCCAGGCTTAGGGCCAGGAATAGACAACCCTTATTGGCAGAGGGACTCTGGGAGCAGAGATCTGTCCTTGGTGTAGAGACCAGAGTCTTGCCCAGACCCAAGAGAACGGGAAGGTTGAGGAATACGCAAATGAATGGCTTTAATTTCCCCTGCCCTTGGCTCCAGGGCATCTGGCCCTGCCATCCTTACTAACCTTTGTTCCAAGGTCCCCTGCTCTCAGTGGAGATGATTGTGTGAGCCTCCAAGGACTGCCCTGGCTTGGGTTAAAATCACAGAGCTGGCTAGCACTGGAGCCCTCAACACAAAGAAGATGAAATGTGGGTGTCCTTTGGCACGGTCTGACATGTGGGCAGCAGGTGCCACCCAATTCTTCACTGCCTCCCGGGAGGCGGTGGAGAAAAAAAAAAAAAAACAAAAACAGAAACCAGAAGGTAATGAGAATCCCAGTTTTGTAAACTTGTAGAAAATAACATTGTGTATTCAGGACCTCAAAGCCCCATATTGTGACCGACGTATAATCAAGTCGCTGCAGCTGTTGGGCTAATGGAAATGTAAATATTACAGGGCTTTTTAAATTTTTGTTTTATTATTTTGTGTTGTTATTATTTTTATTGCCATTTCTCCATCACTAGGCTTGATGATTGGTCTGGGGTGGGGGGAGAAAGAAAGAATAAGCATTTTTTTTTCCAGAGATCAGAAAGAGCTGCTGGCGCACGGGAGCCTGCTTGTATATTCATTAGGCAGAACAGCACATCCACACAAGGAAAAGTTCATCAGAACAAGGTTTAACGCAATTATGGTTTCCGAGGCTGGGTCTATTTAAGTCATTTCCTGCCAGCAGAACAGTGATAATGTGGTCCGTGAAATTCCTCTCGCGCCTATCGCGGAGCAGAGACGCCCGCATCCGAGTCGCCTTTGTCCTTTCCGAGATAGCCATTATCTTCTCCGAGAACACAATATGTGTTTATTTTACAAACCCCAACACAAATGGAAATAAAAAGCGCATTACAGAGATTGGGGAGCCTGCAAGGTGATGTGTGATTAACTGTGTTCCATGGGGCGGGAGCAGCAGCCAGACGGCCCGCTCTCCTGGATTGCTTTCTCCTTTCTCTTCTTAAATGTTCCCATAATACCTTTGCGATTGGGATGAGCATGGGTTTAATAGAAATGTCTCACAAGAGAAGCTTCCTGGCCATCAGAAGGCCAACCTCTCTCCCAGTGCTGTGCTTCCTGGGGAAGCTGGGAAGGTTCAGCCTTCTCTCTGGGAACCTGTCTAAAGCTGCAGGGCTGGGGTGACTCTAAAGACCCCTTAGTTTATCCCGCAAACGCATCCTGCACGGAAACTATTCTTGAAGGCACCTGTGAAGGGCAGCTGGAAGGAAGAGTGAGAGAAAAGCCCTGGGGTCTGAGAGAGGAAGCTCAGTCTGTGAGGTGTCAGGGGTGCAGGGTGGAAGAGAAGGAGGAGGGGAGGAAGAAGAGGAGGAGGAGGGGAGGAGGGAGAGGGGTAAGGGGAGGGGAAGGTGGTCTGAAGTAGAAGGATAGGAGACAAGGTGTGCACTGGAGTGGATTGGAGGGGAAAGGAGGGGGCCTTGGTAAAGAAGGAAAAGTCTAGAAGAAGACAGGCAAGTCCAGAAAGCACGGATCCAGAATTCCAGCAGAGTCTGAAAGATAACCTGCCACAGACAACGCCAAAAGAAAATGGAACACCAGGAGAATTCTCAGAGCAGTAGACAGAAAGGTTGGCATCAAACACAGATAAAGAATTCCTACAAAGAAAGTAGCAAAGATGGGAACTGCAAGAGGGCCCACAGAAGGATGGAAGACAAAACAAAAAAAAGCCCACCACCCCCAAAACAGAAAACAAAAAGCAAAACCAAAGACCAAGGAGATAATTAACTCCCAGGAAAAAAACAAACTACCAACAAGTATGTTGCAATGAAAGTTTTGCTTCAATATGCATAATACAACACTTTAATGAGTTTCCCTAACAAATTTGCCCAAAGTGATATATTTACTAAAGGCTATGAATGAATGCACACATGCAAACATGTGTGTGCACACACACGTGTGTATGTGTGAAGATACCATTCTGGATTAAGGTGACACAGGCTTGCTATTCACACGAGCTTGTGAGTAGCTTATAGCTTTAAATATAGCTTAAATATAAGCTTTAAATATAGCTTTCTAGCTGTGAACACAGTGTAGCTACTCACACCAAACTGCGATATACCCCCATGCTTCAGACCTGTGCATCAGGTGAGACAGATGAAAAGCACACGGAAAATGTGCATTTCAGAGTGCTTTGCAAGATTTAACACTGAAAGCCTGCTGCTTTTGAACGGGAGGAGGACGCAGTGAGCATTCGTTCCATGGGCCATGTGTGGTGCCAGGAACATCTGCTGATGTGCAACAGCCTGAGACCACAGGCAGAATAAAAAATATTTGTTTTGAAATGCAACTCTCGATTTGTCTGAAAATTGCTTTTATTTCACTCATGAACATGATCAAAGCGTGAGGGCTCTCTTTCTGGAAAAGCAATAGTGTTGCTTTTTTTTTTTTTTTTTTGGTGGGCAAGACTATTAATCAAATCTTCATTCACGTAATATTAAATCTTGTACTCCTGCTTATTTTCAAGTCTATAATTAAAAACAAGGTAAATTTATGGAAATATGTTGTGCACAGGCAGGCAGGTGGCCACTTGGCTTAATAAACGCATTTTTAAATCAGGGTCTCTGCCTAATGGAGTCTGGCGGGTACTGCTCCCTTGTTAACAGTTAGATGACAGTTAGGTGGCTCCAGGAGAAGCTCGGTGACAGTGTTCCAAAGCAGAGCACAGTCATCCTTCTGGACGTGTACAGCCGTGCAGCCCTCCATGCTGAAAAGGAAAGAGCTGGGAAATTGTTTTGTCTATGAAGATAACTCCCCTAGTTAAAATGTCTACACTGTAACTGCATCTAAGGGTGGAGGAACATGGACTGCATCACTTCCCCTAAAACGTCATAGACTGACATCTCTTCTCCTTAGCTGTCCTTCTTAAAAGATGCTCATCACCTCCACCCTGCACACATGGCCCACACAACCCCAGGGCAGTCACTTCCATGGCTGCTACACTGGGGAGAACTGTGGGATGCTCATTGGTGCCCCATGCTCAAGGGCTGGAGTTCCGAAGGAGGGAAAAGTGAAGCATTTGACCATAGATAGAGCCCACAGTCAGCCAGGGAGCAGAGCCTGAAACCCCCTGACGGAACACGAGGTAGAAAGGGCTCAGGTCAAATGTTCTCTGTGACTGGGAGATGGGGTGTGGCCCTCTCGCAGGAAACAGCATTTGTTCTTGCAAGGCTCCCACCTCCGGTGCTTTGTTCTGTTCCTTTAAAAAAAAAAATTGAGAACACAGCTAAATACAACAGGGTGTGTCCAGAAGGTGCTGGGAAAAGCTGACTCTGCAGGCAGCAGGGTGGGCACTGAAGGGGTCTTCACCTCTTTGGGTCTCTTAGCAGCTGGATCAGTAGCACTTGCTTCCTGCAACCAGCACTTCCTCACAGTTAGGACCTTTGCACAGGATGGCACAGTCAGCACTTTGAAGAGGGGTCACCAACTCTGCACTTTGCCACGCCAGTTGGACCTCTCTCCATGAACCACAAGCTCTAATGTCATTCCCTGTATGGGTTGGTTGGGATCGTGGTCTGTATGTCTAAAGGGCAGCCAGGAGAAGTTTCCCCAGCTCTCAACAGCCTTCAATGCCTACTTATTCTCTCATTGGTTCCCTGGATCCATTGATTCTGGGGATTTTGGCAGTACTGGGTATGTTCCTGATTTGCCAAAGAAAGCCAAAGTGAGACTGCAGGTCTCCCATGAGCACAAGAGGAAGGGAAGAGAGAGGGAGAAGAGGGAAAGGAAGAGAGACAATTTTTCCAGGGCAAAAGGGGAAGGAGGATGCTTCCTTGACACATGTGTAGGTAGGTGCACATACAGATTACACAGGAGGGCAGAGAGACACATGGGACACACATAAAGGCACAGGAACAGAGGTACATATACATACACACATGTAGAAATACATGTGGATATACACTCAGGAACACACATAGATACATGTAGATACATACAAACACATACACATATAATTGTAGAGATACACACAGATTGCACATTTGCACAAAAAGAAACATGGGGCATGCATAAGTATGTAGAGACAGAGATATTCACAGATATATATATATATATATATATATATATATATATATATACAGAGGCAGGCACACAGAAGCATATGTGTATATGTATGCAAAGATATACACATTTATAACACACATATACACAGAAACACATATAGGTACAATACATACACACACACACACACACATGAAGATAGAGATACATGCAGGCATACACACAGAAACAAGCATGCATATAAAGACACATAGGAACACATATACAGACATAAATATAAATGTAAACATATGCACAGGCAAATATATATACAAACATATATACATATATGTATAAACACACATGCATGTAAGTAACATAGACATATAACAGAAACACATATGCAGCTATGGAGTTGTACAGAGACACGGAAACACAGGCACACACTCATCAGTGCACAGAGGCACACACACAGAGCCAGGGGACATCCAGTCCACGGGTCAAGCACACATTTTGATTCCTGCAAGGCGCAGCTCCGGAGCTGTGCGTGTTCATAACTTAAGCCAGACGCCTCCTCTGAGTCTCAGCTTTTCTCATGAAAGTAACATCAGACACCAGAGAGAGGGGCTGTGGTGCTCGACTCCAGGTACCTCAATGTGACAGCTGTGTGATCCAGGAAGAAAGGTAGGCTAAGACAAAAGGAGTAATTAGAGTGAGCTACCAGAACCAGCCCCGGATTTAAATGTTTAAATGTTTTAATTTAAAAGAACAATGGCTCCTGGAAGCATTCGCAGCCGGGCTGACAACCTGCCATTTATTAATCAGTGTTAAGTAACCGCGGCTCAGGTTTGACACCAAACAGAGGATGATGTGTGATGATCCCTAAAATAGCAGCCACGTCTCAGAACTGATTTCCAAATGATCCCGCATAACAAGGCAGGTTCTGGAATATTTACCTCGCCAATTAGCGAGCGTTAGGTGCCCCGTGGCAAGGGTGCAGGGGCTTTTTGGGGGAAGGCATAGCACTCTTCACACCGGGGATATGGGGCTCTCAAGCACATGGTACATGAAAAAGCAGTCAACAGGCAGAAAACACACTTTGAA